>NW_027105041.1:509588-563214 GCF_000696795.3 Halyomorpha halys
TTTTATATGGAATAAGAAGCAAAGCAGGCGTCAAACTCTTATGACATATTTCCTTCAAAAGTGATATAAACTCGTGATATATTCTTTCTGCCGTAGCATTTATAAGCCAGCAGACTAACGTCTCTTGATTCATCAGATGTTCTAGCAATAATTTAAAAACAAATTATCGTCATTAGATCATGTAGATAGTATTCCTTTGAGATCCAAAATGGTTGTTTTAGAAACATTTCTGCCGGCCGCAGGTAGCATCCATAAGCCGACAGGTTAACATAATTTAATTCAGGAGGTAGTCTAGGATTAATTAAAATTAATTGGCAGTTCTATAAAGTATAAATGTCAAATATAATAGAATTGCTGAACTACCGGTCATTCATTTTCAGCTGGTGTTCCTCCATATACGTTATCAGCTGCTCATTTTTGCTTCAAGTTGGACTTTAAGTATGTTTTAATTGGTCAAGTTTGACATCTGACATTTTGTCAACACTGGAAAAATGGTTTTCAAAAATGATTTTGTTTTTTCATTTAAATTCTTATGTATTCATTTAATCATGTTAAGTTATGGCATGTTTGAAATTTCCTCTAGCTTTCTAGAAAATTCAGAAAAACATAGAACTCATGTTAAGAACCAATAGAAAATTCGAAAATAAAATACCATGAAACTTAAACATGTCCTAAACAAAAGAAAAAAAACAGAACTCTTTTATTTAAGATACCAATACATATGAATGTTAACGAAGTAAATTTTTGTAATTTTACCATAAGAAGATTAATTCACATCCAGATTTAAATTCACTGTTGTGAATTGTATTTAATTAAATTTGAAAGTAGTCTTTATTTAACAGATCAAAAAGTTCATATAAAAGTCCGATAATTTAATTGTTGCTTGAGTTTTATAAAGCTTTTTTTTTTTTTTTAAAAAAAGAGATATTTGATTTAACTTCCGAATATTTCCTGGCTGAAGACAGAAATCCTACTGTTTTATTGGTAATTTCTGAAAAATCCTGATTTCCCCAAGTCATGTTAGATTGTTTCGTGAAAAAGATTCGCTTTAAGTTATATAACGAATTAATAGTTAAAGTTTTTTTTTTACTCTTAAATGAAAGTAGATAATGATGTCAAAACGAGCTTCGATTTCGTATTGTAGTTGTGATGAGTCATCCTGACTTAATAGTTTCAAGGATCGTGACAGGAACAAATATTTTAACCTAGCTAATGTTCTTTTGATTTATGTTTTAAAAACCTTCATTTTATTGTTTTTATGTACTTCATGGTTAATTTATATATTCTTATTACAATTTATTTATTTTCGCAGTTCATTTATTTATTCTTACTTAAGAATACCTTTCTATGGATCCGTATTCTATATGCTAGCCTTAACTCGAGACAGGACTTTTAAATGATTAACACTGTTAACTTATCATAATATATTAAAAATCATACTTTGCTGTATTTACCTTGTACTGTACCTAAAACAAAAATAAAATCAAACTGCCACAATACTTTAGTTTGATTTCATTTTTGTTTTCTCAGTACCAAAGGAAGAGAAGCTGTAAGACATGAAGGAAATGGAAAGTATAATGTTCTCAGAATCGGAAAATGTTATTCACATTTTACGTTTTAGACATTAAGAAATGAAGTTGGTTCCGTATCTTTGTGCGCTGGCATAAATCGATTGAATACTTAATCAGATATTGATGAATTTTTCAGAGATCAAGTTGGTGTTTAGATAGATTCGTATCGATTTTATTAGATTCCATTACTTTCACGAAAAAGTATTTATTTTACCCCTATAAATTTCCGATTAAATCCAAATTTGGGGGGGGAGAGGAGTTGAGTACTAATACTAATATTGTCATGGTTTAATACGAGTATGAATTTAGTCAAATTCCATCAACTACTTTCGCTTCACTGTACGTAAAAGAATTTTACTTGACATGGATGTTTCAAACATGACTCCTTCCATAGATTCAATTTTGTCCATCTTGATCTCAACCCCACCTAAAAACCAAAAATTATGCGGCTTAAGAATTAAAAAAAATACATTTTTTTCATAACCTTGAAATATAAGTAGTAAGTGTTTGTGCTAACCAACAGTAGACATGATAGACGCTATATCACCTATTTACTATGATGTTTTTAATCATCTTTTTTATAGTAAAAGATATTTAAGAGTGTAGAGTAATTTAGATAATCACACAAATTAATGAGTGTGAATCATTAAAACGGCAATAATTTATCGATCTCAGATAATTTTCATCATTAGTTTTTTTTTTTCCACGTTTGCTTAAGGGGTATTAGAAAGTCATTTTCGAATTAACCTTCAAGCTTTAATGAAATAATTAGTTTCCATCATTTGAAAGAAACTAATTGCATTTTTGTAGAGTCAATATAATTTTTCTTCAAGGAATATTTATGGGTCAGCCGTCGCCATATTTTACCAGCTGTGATGACTTGCACTACCTAATGGTTTCTATTTACTAGTATTTAAGGTTGATAATTATAGAAACTTTCCAACCAGTTCAGTAATTAAAAATAGATATTCAATGAGATTACTAATTAACATTTTCATAGCATTATTACATTATGTATTAAATCAAGGTAGATTGTGAAGCACTAAATAGTTCTTTAATCTAGGTCTATAAATATTAATTCTACAATTGTTCTATCAGTTTTACATATTAGTTGTGTAAGCCCTGGAATGAGTTATTATACGAAGGAATTTTAATTATATGAAATTATCATTTATTACTAGCTGTAAAAAATTATTTAAATTAATTTTACTATTTAAATTTTCCAAAGATTTTTCTTTTATCCAGAAAGATTTTACTGTTTTTTTTTGTTTATTTTATGAATTCCAGACCTCTTCAATTATAAGTACCAGCCGTTAGCTCTTCATTTTGATTATAAATAGAGAATGGGTTTTGTGCAATAAAAAACCATGCAACGTGCAGTAATAAAGTCAAGATGTGTTTAATTGTGTCGTAAAAACTTAAGATACACATAAAAAACACAAATCCTATAATTATAAAGTTTATTGTTTCATTTATAATATTAATATATAGAAAGCTTACCTAACTATCTTTGAATTAAATTAAACTCGTTAAATACTCTTCAGATTCATGCAAATATAAATAAAAAACTAAACTACTCTGATTAAACCCCTTAAAAATTGGTCCATGATTAACAAGCTATGAGAAATCTAACTGTATCAAATAATTGTATATATCTAGTATGAAGAATAAAATTCAACGTTCTTCGAAAATTTAAAATAATTTAAAGTAAAAAAAAAAAAAAACTGTCTATGTAGAAGAATTTTAAAAAGTTTGATTAAAATGTATAGGTATATTCATACAGATCAAACCAATTCAGTTTTGTTTAATTTTTATGTAAAATAATATCAAAAAGGTAATATATTATAAAATTTGTATTAAAAAAATATTGAATTTCTCAATAGTCACGTTACAGCCAGACGCAAGAATGAACGGATGAATGAAAAACAATAACACTAAACTTTCTCTACTACAAGCTAATAATACAGAAGTATCTGTAACTATGAAGAATCATAGTTACTTGTGACTACCTGTTTTTTAATTAGGATGAATTATACTTTTCCTTTGTTTATCAGTGCATTGCTTTATCTATAATTTGCCAATTTTAATTTATAAGTTAAATAAGAAAAAAAAATTAAAATGAATAAATATTGGCATAGACATACCTATACTTGTATTTAGTCCAAGAATAAAGAGTATAGCGTGAAATTTTGTGCAAAAAAACTCAAAACGTGCGAAATTGTGGAAAACTACAAAACTTACAATTATGTGCAAAACAGAATAAGTGTAATTTGAATATATTTTCCATGATTCGAATATCTGTCGAGGTTTGATATACTTGGAAACAAGGGAATAAAAAATTAAATTGCACGAAAATCCAGTCTCTGATTATAAATAATACCCAATGATCACTGTGATTAATTATAACTTATTCAACTGACCTCTGGAGTGAGCTTGAAACAATTCGAAAGAGAAAATAAAAACAAAATGTATAACACAGATAAATTAAAAGTAGTAAATAAAGTTTAAACTTAATTTTATACATGCCTTTGTATTATTTTATTCTAATATGTAGGATCTCAGAGCCCCCGTAGAAAATTTAAAATTGATAACAATGATGGGATAATTGACCAATGGCGTTAACCAAATTAAAAATAGTAGTGCATGTCAGAATCTTTGGCTCTTGTCTTATAGATCTTCTATATCTTGTAGTAACAGATATGATTGCTACAATGCAGTGCTTATTTCCTAAACCTTTCATTATTAAACCGACTCAACAATTAGTTTAATAACAGCATCTATTCTAGTATGGTTTTCACTCAAATTATGTTTTGATAAGAACATGTTTATTCGGTTATCGAACAAAAACATATTCAGGAGAAAACTGAGTAATTGCTATCGATTTGATCGTTTGAGGTCCTTAGTTCATCAGTAAGACTTATATGTGAAATACGGTACTCCGATATTTGATTGAAATAAAAAGTATTGGCAATGGGATACGAGTGGTTCACAAATCTACTTAGAAGATACCTTGACGTCGAGTTTCCATGGATAGATCTATTAAAGTTAATTTTAACAATTGCCATTGCCACCACGCATATTATTTTCTCATTCTTTGGCTACCGTTTCCTCATGGAACGTAAGAAATCACAAGTAACAGGATACTTCTCATTTGCGCATCATATTAATATTCCAACGTGTACCTTTCCAGCAATTTCGGCTTTATGTCTTTTGATACATAATAGAAAGCTCTCCAAGATTGGTCACAATATCTGTAACATAGATGAATTATTGAGAATACGTGCCTCTCCATGCAACAGTAGGAGGTCGCATTACCTCTTCACATCTGTTCTACTTCTCGAATTTCTATACGAATTCTGGAACGAGCGGCATCTTTTCCTGGAAACTCCTTCTACATATACTCACTATTTGTTGATGTTTCTGAAGTGGCTCGTACTAAAGCAGTTTGCAAACCGATTCGCCGTTATCAGATTCTATTATGGACAACTTTCGGAACACTTGAATAACCAATACGTGAATAAGGTGAAGTTAGTCAAATGTCATGAAGTTCTCGGCTGCTGTTGTAAAACACTTTGGGAATGTTATGCTCTACAGATGACTATTTTCGTCGTCTACAGCTTTATAACTTCTGTATGTTATATATACTTGGTGATAGATTCTTACTTGAGAAGCAAAACTTTAACGCCCTATCATTATGTTTACTCATTTTGGCCCGTTTTGTATTGTAGTTTCATCTGGCTCATAGTGTATTCATGTGCCGAAACAAAAAATATGGTAAGAGAATTTACCAATCTATCAACTGCCCAACTGTATTTTCGCCAAAATAGCTTTTTAATTTATAAACTGGGTGTTGAACGCACGAAAATTTGCCGACAAATAATTATATCCACTTTTCTCTGTGAGGGGTTGAAGATACCTAGGCATTTCAAATTAAAAATAAGCATCAACTTCATCTCAGTGTTGAATATATATATATATTCAAAGTTCTTACTGTTTGTTTTTGTCGTATTCCAGAAAACAATAGACTTTTACATCAAAGGTCTTTTGAGGAGAATGGGGATGGGTCTAATTCGTTATTAAATTCGTTTCATTACGCTTAGAACATTTTGGTAGTTATGGGGATGTCTTATATTTATAAAAATCCGAGGTACGATGATAGCTGGAATTTACCAGTAAAGAATATACCCTTATTAGTTGGTACCGTTGGAGAGGAATACAGTGTCCAACTTCTCGTGCAGTAAAGTCTGGATATGCCTTTTTGCCTTATTATTTTCTTCTGTTAAATTCAATGGGGTTAATTTTTTAGTTTTTAAATTCCTTTCCTAACCTACCCTTATTTTAAATCTTAAACGAGACTGATTGGAGAAACCTCTGCCTGGTACATAGGTCAGCAGTTTCCTCTCCTAATATGTTTGTTGTTTTACTGCATCTTCGCTCCTTTTCAGTAAGTTAAAAAACAATTAAACATTAAAGCATACAGCCTACTAGATTTGGCGGTAAAACTCATCAACCGCCGTTTCCAAACTCATGCCGGAAATGGATAAATTCCTGAAGAGTTGGTTGCTTCCTTTGTTTACCAAGCATTTGTTCAAGAGTTGGATTTGTGACAAGTGGCAAACATGTAGATCCAGCATAAACATCACGTTAACATGAAAATATTTTTTTCATAAACTAATTTTTTTATGCTTTCTTTTTATTCTCCATTACCTTCCGTGACTTAAATGCTATATACAACTATTTATAAAATATTTTTATAACATATTTATATGTACATTTATATAACTATTCTGATTTCACATTTGATCTATCATATTTTGCTAGAAATCCTTTTATCTCATAATATATTACAAAAGTTTTCAAAGAAAAATGGACTTCGCTTGTTTTGGAATTCTATGTTCCATATGAATGAATGAAAAAGAGATCAGATATGGTACACCTCACATCAACAGCTAAAAAAGGAGATTTGACAAATTTGAGTGGGTCATTCTTTAGTTTGGTGCTATTTCAGTCACAGCACAAGAATAATCTGTTATTGAATCTGTATGATTTTCTTTTTCTTTTATCCCACTTGAGGACAAAATTTCCTTTTCACTTTGAGGTTCTTATAATTAATTCTTATCAAGTTATAAAATATATAATGCTTGTTTTGTCGCCCCAGCCATGTCCCAAAGCTGAGACTGAAACTTTACAAGACAATGTTTCTTTTGTAACAAACATTAAAAAAATACGGCAATCTTTTCAGAATTATCTCAAGTACTTGTATAATAATTTGAATTTTAGGTGAAACACACCAATTACTATAACACTTTTTACCTCCCTCACTTCCCTAGCCTGGTTATAAAATGCCCACCAATATGATCTCACAAAGGAAATTTCCAGGCTGAAAGGTGGTCAGAACACACCAATTGGAAGCAGAAAACACATGGTCTCTTTCCTCTCCTTCTTTAACCTATTTACTTGGTTACAGTATGTGAAAGAGAATTAAAAATGTGTATTTTTATTACTGGTTACTCTCTAGTACTCAACAAAATCATTACTAGTAAAACTTAAATTTGTCATATTACATAGTTTCCTGCTATTTCAGAGCCTCTTTAGGTACATGTTTATCTTTGATTTTTTGAAAAGCTTATCTTGTATGTAAATTTTACAAAAATTATTGATTTTTCTCTCCATAGTTCTTCCATATCTATTGATTTTACTCCCTAACCTCAATGAAGATTCTCAAGGGGCTAAGAAGTGATGATGATGGCCAATGGAGGAATAAATATTTCATTTTCTCTCAATATTCACTTTCAATTTTTTCTCTAAGTCATGGGAGTGTTTTTCCCAATTATGTCAGTTCACTTATGAACAAAAATAGTTCTAAAAGCTTCAGTTAGTTCCTTTAGGTTCTGATTAAATATATGATGTTTGTTTATATAAGATGTTTAAAACAAGATTTATTTATGACATTGTATGTAATGTTCTATGTTGAGTTTTATTATCATCGTTGATGTGATGATATTGAAAAAGTGGCAATGCTTCAAATATTTTTAGGCAGGACAAGTTTTTTGTTTGAGTTTTAATCTATGTTATACTTTGAAAATTGTTTATGTTAATATTGATCCCCACTGTATTAATATTTTCTATTAAGAATAATAGGTTCATTTTATCACTTCTCTGATGTTTCATACTTCTGACAGTATTCCCTAGAATTATCCCTAGACTTTTTTTAAAATCAATGTCACGAAAACTTTAAGCATATGTCTGCTTCAGTATATTACCCAAGAACACTCCCTGAAGGTAATAAAAATAAAAACAATCGAATTGATTGACTTTGATTTTATTGAAATTTTAATAGCTTAAAGCACACAAAATTCAGAGAATGATTCATATAGTACATCCCTCGAAGACTGTTCAAAATATACTGGCATGGAAGAATTACATAGATGTCTGAATTGGCAAAAACATTAATTGATTTGTTATTCTGTGCTATTTGAGAGAATTAGGCTCTGGTTATCTCTCTTCCAATAGTATAATGTAAATATTTAAAAAGTATATATTCAAGAACTGTATTAAAACATATCTAGAATCATATTAATTTTCATTTTTATCTACAATTTCATTCTGGCTTATATAATATTATTTCAAAAACTTGAAGGTGAATATCATCATTAAATTTAGTATGTTTATGACTTAATTATAGAATGGTTTTATTTTTCTAGGCAAAGAAATTTGATAAAAAGTTAAGCCAGTTGATAATGAATGATGTCACTAATAAACTGATAAACAAGGTAAGTATATTAATTGAATCTGGGTAAATTTAAACATTCTTTTAGTACAATTTATTTCTAAGAAAACATAGTCTTTTCTATATCTTAACATTTATGAAATAGGAATCTGCAGTTTATAAAATACATAAGAACATAATGTAGTTCGAAAAAACTAATAAACTGGGCTAAGAAATTGCTCAATATTATTAATTATAGCATAAAAAAGTAGTATATAGAATGAAATAGAGATAAAGAGTATCAGTTAAATTATTTGTAGCTTTTCTTTCAATATTTGATAAATTATGTTGCTACTAAAATTAAAACTAATTCAACAGTAAAACTGAAATGAAGGAATAACTAAAAATGTTAAGAATTTATATAAAATTAGAAAGAAAAATACTTTACAACATATAACACAAACTTTTATCATCAAGAAATTCATTTTAGGGCTATGAGGCCTTTTCTCATTTTGAGTAGCATTACCGGTTAAATAAGTAAAATATGTTATGATTATTTTGCCTACTTACAGAAAAGAATCATTCACCACTATAAAGTGAAGTTCAAAGATTTTTCTGCCATGGGATTTTTCAATTTTGACTATCCGCTTCTCTTATCTGTAAGATTTCTCCATAAAAGATTGAGGTAGTAAAGTGGATATCATTTGTAAAAATCTAATTAATTTTTTTTTTATAGATGGTGTCCTCTACAACTACCTACATTGTAATTTTGGTACAATTTTCTGGAAGAGATGATTAGTAACAAATTAAAGTAATGCACGCACTCACATAAATCATAAATTAAGAAGTTTATGATTTTTTAATATGTAATAGAAATATAGTTTAAGTGTTACTGTAATTTCATTACCAAATGAATGAATGTATTATACAGATTAGAGTATTTTTAACTTTCCTTATTAAAAGAGTACCATTCAAGAAATGAAAAAGTTGACTTTGAGGACTCCTAACTGGATATTGTCAATGGAGTAGAAGTACTCTGTAGGAAGCTACAGAACTTGAATGTTCTAACATGACTTGAATAATAGCTATGAAAATACCAGGCGTAGAGAGAGAAAAACTTTATTAAAAAAAAATTGAGCTGCCCAACTGTATTGGGTTGCTGACTACACAGCATACTTACTTAAATCTATTTAGACAATTTTTTTAAATCTTATAAAATATGAGAATTGTCAAGTAAGTAATATATTATTTAGTTTTATCACTTTGGTTCTTTTACTTTTTTCTTCCTATACTTTTTTTATGAATCTTTTTTTTCTTTTTCTTTTTTTTTTCCTCTCTTTAACATATACAAAACTACAAATTAAAAATAATAAACATTCTAAATAAATAACAGTATAAACAAATAATATATATGTAATATAATTAATAAAAATTATAGATAGAAAAAGTGATATATATGTATATATAAATAAAAAAGTAACAAATAGGTATAAAAAAAGTAATAAATATATCTAAAATAAAATTAATAAATACTGAAAATAGATACAAAAATAATAAAATAACAAATAAAATATGCTATTCTCTATTCTCATCTGTTTCCATGCAAGTGATGGTGGATGATTCCCAGGGAGTCAAGTATTGTAGTGCTGTGTTCTGTCATTTTCACTACTGGATGTCAACACAGAATTCCTCCATGAAGCTCCTAGTTATGCTAGGTATTGTTCCACAAACTCTGAACCAGAGGCCTCTCAATTGGAAGTCTCTTTATCCAAAGCCCTCACAGAACTTTTCCTTAAGGAATTAGATTATATCATATAAATATCATTCTTATTTTGATGTATCTTTTACCAAAGTTTATAATTCAATGCATACTTTTTAATTGTCAATTCTTTTTACATTTATTTCTTTTATTATTTAAAATAATAATAAGTTTTCTATGTTTGTAAAAGTCAAAACAGTTTTAATTTCATTTAATGATTTGAGGAATAAAATGAGGTTAAAAAATTTTTATTTGGGTTGTATTGGGAAGTGGTCACTAATATCTCACATCACAACTTTAAGCCATAACAAGGTGTACCAATATTATATATTTTTTTGGCTCAAGTCCTATGTTTAGGATCTATACAGTCCTAGAGTGGGAATGCTAAGGTTCATTTCTCGGGGACTGAGTAAAATAAATATTGATTGACTAGGTGGGAATCAAACCCACAACCCATCCATGTCCCAGCCCGCTCAGCTATCAGGTCCTCAATTTCATGTTAAACCACAGTTTATATATTGATAAACTTTGAATATAAAATTGATATAGGTATAAGCCAGTAAAATTGATTGTATCAACATTTAATTTAATATATGTATATATATACAATGAATAGTAAGTAATGATAAAGATTAGCCAGCTATGATTATTGTCACATAATTATAGAAAAGATAAAGGTGTTTTTTTTTTTTTTTATAAATTATGGGTAATCATATAATAATTTTCTGTAATAAAAAAAAACACAAAAAACCCAGATAAATTAATTATTATTCCAATATTATACATGCATTAAAAATTAACTTACCTTGCTAAGTTCATTGTAAATCCACATTCTACAGTTCACACAACAGTAAAACACTTTCAGAATCAGTAAATATGATTGTGGCTAAGAATATCAATAGTTCACATAAGCTGTTTAAATTCAATTCAGTTAAAAAAATGCTTTTGCATTTGCAGTGCTTGCCCCACTGCAGGAAGAGGGGGTAGTACCTGAAGTGCCTTTATGAACCCCCATAAAGTGAGAACAAAATGAATGATGATAATTTATTTTATTTATATCCCTTTCCAGATGAGGAGGATTCGTCCTCCTCAGATAATTTGGAACTGCCAGGGGATGTTCTGAGCTCACTTACCACAATTATGAAAGAGATGAGCGATGAGGAGCCTCAGTAGGGATAAGGGGGAAATGGAAACGCTGCCTCCAGACCCCAGTCTAGAAGCAGAAATGGCAGAGTACCGGGCGCGATGAGGAGAAGGCGGCGCGCGATCAATAGAGCCGAAGCGCAACTGACGCAGTAGACTGAGAGTGTTCCTGGCCCAACAACAATGTCAACCAACCAAAAACGGTTGGTTGACAGGGAATAGAGCTCTACAGGACGTGGTTCTGCTGCGTGGTTTGGACACGGGATACCGGGAGACCTACAGACCCATCAGCTCCGGCTGACAGGAACCGGAACTCATCGGAAACCGGATCATCCATGAGGACTAAAAGGAGGCCTGGGTCAGTTCTCAGGATACCGAAGGTAAACAGGGGGCTACCTCTGGTGTTAGAGACCGGAACCCTCCGGGAACTGGAATGACCAGGAGAGTTGATACGAGGCGGGCAGGGCGGTCTCAAGATACTAAAGAATGACCGGGCCCATCGACCTCTGTTGATAGGGACCGAAATCCTACAGGACCAGAACCCTCCACTGTGAAGCGGATAAGGTCCTTCCCAGAGAAAAGAGACGTAGGGGAGGCGGTCCAACTTGAACATCGCATTCCAACGCTACGGGATGCAACAAGGTTTCCATCATTCCGGACGGATATCCTTCCGTTCAGCTCACACGTAAGCAGAGTGATGAGATGCAAGCACGCCTGATCAGGATCATGGACGAGCAGGCACAGGGGGGCACACCTCGAATTTAGTAATTTTTTATACCATCTCGGATGCTTTGTTGCTAAGTTATCCAAGGTATGGATGGTTGAAAAGTCGGTTTGACCGTTGTGACATGAATTCATGACTCAGGAGCACTTCATACCTCCACCCATCTCGGATGGTGTATCGTATTTTGCGATAACCAAGATGGTAGGGACTGGTTGTTGGTTGTTGTAAGAGACGTCACTGTCGGCAACATCACTCTGCATGCCTGCAATGTTGACAAGCTCCACGGGACCACCAGGGTGGAAATTTTCTTCCCCGGTGACCGAGTTGAGACAGACATTCTTCTTAGAAGTATTGGCTACAAAAAAATCGAGGATGCCTGATGTCGAGGGATGGGATGGATGCTGGTCGGCATCAAGGAGGAGGAAAGAGGAGGGTGGCTTTTACGGGCTTTTCAAGATCCCGGAAATCAGCCTACGCTTTTTGGAAGGCAGAGGCTTTTTGATGAATTACAAAAGCTGTATAAGCATATCTTTAAAATGAGATTGATAGAGTCCCCTTTCTGCTGGTCCTGCAGAAAGTATGATGAGACTGCCTACCATATCATTTGTAGATGTGATGCAGTAGGATGGGCACGATTCCTCATCTGCGGTGAGGATTGTATCTCGGTCCCCAAACTTTACAAGACAGTGGGTCCTTGCACAGTGGCCAGATTCACAAAGGCAATTGGCCAGCTTTGAGCAGTACAACAGGCTCTATGTGCTCTCCGTTTCTATCTGTTAGGTAGAGTTATTCTTCTCATATTTTGTGTTAATTTTTAGGGGAATCCATTTGGCCATAGATACCCTACAAAGGAATCGAAATTTAGCTAATTTAAAAAAAATTGCAATTAATGTCATTTTATTTACAAAACTATTAAAAATGATTTTCGAAATTGTTACAGTAGTCTTAGTATGGTAAGTAGTTAAGACGACAAGGAAATCAGTTTAAGGAGGTACCTATTGTACGAAAAGTTGTGCTACACACAACAAAAAATACAAATTTTTTTCTGCATTTAAGAAAAAAATATTCAATAAACAAATTTCTATAGGTATAAGTTTCTAATATCACATCAACCTCCAATAAATGAAAATACTATTTTTAAATGTAATATGGTCCAGGTGCGGTCAAATAAAACTCAAATAGTAATAACTATTTTAATTGAGCCAAGGTTTCGCCCCACTTTGCAGGGCTTCTTCAGGGTTAAAAAAATACAAACACCTAACATAAGTAAAAACGTAAATGGAAAATTACATGAGTATACAATGAAAACACGAAATAAGAAAACAAATTAAATAATAAATGAAACGGAAATAATAACAGATAAAAAGAAGAAATATAAAAGAAAGTACAAACTAAGAAATGAAAAAGGGAGATATGAATAAAATCAAGAATAAAGGAGGAAAATGAACGAGACAGAATTCATACCTGTTTTGAAAGAAGTCAAAGTTAGAGTGAACCGTTTGTATTGGGATGAGTGGGGATGGCAGTTAAGTACGTTACATTTCAAAATAAATTTAAAGTGAACAGTGTAGAAAATATTAAAATTAGGTAAACAATAAATGATAATATACATTATAGAAGGAGGGGGAGAAGAAAATATATATATTTATTTATATAAAATTATAAATGTACAAGGATAGAAAACAGAAGAAATAATGTTAAAAGAAGAATGTGATACAATAAATATAAATGATCAAGAAAGACAATATACCAAATGAATATAAATATGGATACAGAGGTATATAAATTATATAATAGAAAAATTAATAATAAAGTAATTAATGTAAGTATACTTAAGCTGGTATGATATGAATATAAATTAAAAATAAGATTTTCCATTTATTACGATACGAATGTGTTTTGTGATTTTTCACAAAATAAATACTTTTAAGAATGTAAGAAAATTTTAAAGATAAAAAATTAATTTAATGGTAAAATTAATGGAGTTTATTAAAATAAATAAAAACCCAACACGAGAGGAAATTAGAATTTTCCATTTACTTTTTTACTTATGTTAAGTGTTTTTATCTTTTCTAGCCCTGACGATGCTCTGGAATGAGGGGCGAAACGTTGGCTCAATTAAAATAGTTATTACTATTTGAGTTTTATGTGACCGCACCCGGACCATATTCCATTTATTAATACACACAATCAATCAGCGATCTTCCAGCAAATACTATTTTTCTTTTTGCGTATCTCCGTTTAGCAATCCTAAGTTACTCTTTGTATTATATTGTGGTAGGATATATAATTTTCATTTATATGAACCATGTTCGTTCAAAGAAATGTTTCATTAAAAATTTGTATGAACGTATTTGTCAAAGTTCACTTTAATATTTAGCAGATATTTTTAAGATCGTTTTTTAAACCGTATAAGAGGAATTCACTCCTCTCCACACAAAAAGGTAATTTCGATGTATCAGATTGAAATCTTGAAAATTATATATTCTGACATCCTAACTTTTTGAAGAAGAAGAATCGACACATATTGAAGTGATCAGATTGATTATTATTTTGGTTAATTTGTATTGTTTTAGGGCTAGTTAATTATTATAAATATGAAAAAAATCCGTCAGTGTTTCCACTATAGCCTCCATATTGCAAAAGCCAATTCTTAGCTTCTAAATATTCAAAGTTAGGAGTGATTTCTGTTCCAGATAATAAGTTGGAGTGATAATGATGAAGATTAATCCATTATTTACATCCAAATTATGTTAATAGGCAAGATCTTTCTAAACAAAAAAAAAATACGTTCTTACCCTGAATGAAAAACGTTCCCTTCACTTTCCTCAATGGAACGGTACAGGAATTTAGGGAAGTAATTTTGTCTTGGCGGTCCTCCTATCTTGACATCTTTCCTTTATGAACCTCAGGCAGCATTGGTGAGAATAACGTAACATTAGGAAATTTAATTAGCGTTATTGTTCAGCACGATTATTTAATAGTTTGTGATTGCAAAATTTAAAGTTTCAATTATTTAAACTTTAATTTTCTTTTCTATCCGTTACTTAGGACTACATCTGGACAAACGACTGACATGGAATCTTCATAGAAGACTGTAAAGACAGAAACAGAAAGACAGAAACTGCTCGTAGATTTCGGCTATTACAACATTTACTAGACAAACGGTCTAAATTGCCAATCCATTACAAAAGACTGATCTACATGACTATTATAGGGCCTATCTGGACATAAGAAGTTGAGCTTTGGGGCTCCACTAAACCATAAAATTCCTCCCGAATCCAATCATTACAGTCCAAAATCCTTAACGCTCCTTACTTTGTCACAGATCAAGTCATCCATCATGACCTCAATATCTCATATGTTGCCGATTTGGCCAAAACCAGATACCATTCCTTCCATGGAAAACTTCCCAACCACCCAAATCCACTTGTTTCTAACCTGGCTTCTCTTTAATTACCTAATAATCCTCCTAGGCGTCTGAAAAGAAGATGGCCTCGGAATCTTCTCCTCTAGAAATGTTATTGGAGTTCTATCAATGGGTAGATTCTCCGCATGTTTGTATCATGTCACTATCTCACCTACAGCAAATTTACTTGTTTTATATATGTTATACTGTTGTAAATAACAATAAATAAATGATTAAAAAAAATGTCTTTTCTATTATCATTTAATTATATTCTTTGGACTTATAACTTTTCTTTTCATTAGGCATTTTAAATTACAATTATAAGACAAAAAGAGATTTGTTTTAGTTTAATTGGTGTATAATGGTCCTTCCCTCGCAAGTATTATCAATACTTATCGATTATCTACTACTGTTTACTTTTGTATTAGTATTGATGCTATGATGTCAGATATAAGTTTTAAATCTATTCTATTCTATCTATTAAATACGTATTAAACATTAGGTCAGCAGTACCACTGACTAAAGCAATTAGGTTGGTATCTCCTGATAATGTTACATACACTTTCATTGATTTAATTTTCGATTTAGATCTATAAAAAAAAAAGCTTTATGTTTTAAATTTTTTGCCAAGGAAAATGCCAAAATATTTTGAATATATATATATTTTTAGAACTCCGTTTACCTGAGGTACTATATAAAATATAAAATTAAAAAATAATACACACACAAAACTGTGCTTACCAGTTGAGGAACCAGTTCAGTGAAGAAGGGAAGCCTACAAGTGGTTATTACTTCAGTAAATACCAGCTATTAGCGGCTAATTTTATGTTGTCCCTTATTATATAACTTATGTGTCCTTAAAAAAATCAGTTGAATGTTCGCTCTCTTCTGGTTAGCATTGAAAGAATCCTTCTTGTACTCCTAACTCTAGAATCTTGCCAGTACTGAAATATTTTTTTGAACTGTTTGAAAAAGGGAATTTATCTTTAGGAGAACTTACAAAGTAAGCTTACAGCCTCACGGTATTTATAAACTATGATATGAAAATGAGTAATTTTCATCATAATGCAGTAAAAATCCGGCAGTGTATGTTTTCCTGTTCAAAAATACATTATTATATAGTATGTCTTGCGCACTGTGTGGAAGTAAAAAGGGATGACGTCGAAATTATGGTAAGTAGTAAATTATAAATATAAATTATTCATTCACACATTTAATAAAAAATAAAATGACTTATTAAATTGATCGAGCAAAAGGCTCTAGTTGGGGTGGTAAGCTTGGTCGCCCAGTCAGAAAAGCCCCAGGCTTCGTTGAGTACAGACAGCACAGACACTTGTTGAAGTCGTGAGTACGTGTTCCTTTTGTTTTTCTAAATAATTATATAACATTGAAAAGTATATATTTAGTGTATTTTGATCGGTATTATTCATTTTAGGTTATCTTTATTACGACAGATCGTTATTTAGATAATAAGAGAAGCAATTATTCTGTCTATTGTTCACGTACGAAACACGATTCATGTTTTATGTGAATGACTATGATGGATCGGGTGTGTGTACTTATGTTTATATCGCCGCTAATTAGCGAATTCGCCAATATAGTACGGCTCAAGTCCAAAAACATCACCAATACGTTTTTTACATTACGTATTTAAAACAAAATTAAAATTTTTCGGATTTACAGGGTGTCACATCTAAAGCAAGGGAATGATTTATTAGAAATATGCCATTTTTCAGTATTTTTAAAATATAAATTCAAAATTTTGCCAGAGTAAATTAAACATTAAATTTGACTACTTTTTTTTTTTTCAAAAGAACCGCTCTCCAGTCTAGTAATTATTTTTTTTTTTTGGAAAATCCTTTAGTCTAATAAGTTCTATTATATTAACTAAATATAATTAGTGATGAGTTAATGTATCTTAAAGAAATCAGTAACCGGTGATAAGAATCGCAAAATTTAAATAATGAATCATGTATATTTATGAGGAGTTCCAGATTAAAATGCATTCTATCAAAATTTATTATGTACCAGATCAGTGAACTTCTTTTTTTTTTTGAAAAAATTCTAAATCTGAAATTTATTCGATCTTAGTGATTCTTGTCAATGATTTATTTTATCAATATCTTATTAATGATTTATCAATATCTTATATATTATGGTAAACTTTTTTAAATAATATTAAAACGGTTGTTATAGAATTACTTTAATATTTTATTAATTGTAAATTTATTAATCAATTCTAAATTGAATTACCATAAATTTTAGTCTCTCGAAATCAGAGTTAGATCTGATGAACAATCATTTAAAAATCTTGATAACAACAATTATAGTAGAAATCAACAAATACTGCCGAATGAAAATAGAAGATTTTGTACCAGCAGATTTATATAACGTCGCAGATCCATATGAATTTGGTTTATTTTATCTTTAAGAAGTAGAATATAAGTCTATAAAATCTTCGAAATTTTCGGACTTTTTTGGGTTACTAAAAAAAAAAACAACTCAAAACCTTACGATTTTATCAAGTGTTCATTTATGGAAAATTCCCTAACTTTGTATAAGCACATTTACAGCTAGTATCTTAAGGAAAAAAAATCTTCCAGTAAATTCAGATTTTTTTCGAATGGGTGCAAAAATTCAGGACCCTTCAATTTTGGCCATAGTATATAAACGAAATTTGGTTTATAGTGGAAAATCAACAGCATTCCAGAATTAAGGCTCCTGACGTAATCAACAATCGATTAAGGGTGGCTGCCTCCTATCCATTATCTTTAGGTGCGTTGATAATGTTATTTTGTTACCAATGAGGATTCGTTTTTGTTATAAATGAAGTAAAAACCACAGTTATTGGTTAACAAAGAAAACTGGGGGGTATTTACTTTCTTGAGCATGCGACGGAAGTTGAGAGTTGTCTGAGTAAACGTTTGATAATTATCAAAATCTCCTATAATTACCAAAGTAATTTTTGTATTTAAAAAGGCTAATATAACTAATATAAATAACACCTATCAAACTCAGGTCGCTTAAGAAATAAACAAATATCAATCATTCTAGATAATTAATGATGGGGGTGCGGTGAATGAAGAACACAAATAAATAAAATAATTATTATTTATTATTATTATTATTATCATCTAGATAATTATTTTTTCTTATTGATAAATATTACTATCTGCTAAAGTTTAGGGTAATGAGTAATAGTGACATTCGTATCAAAATCATAAAACAGAAACATACATATATAAAAAATCAAAATCAAATAAAATTAATGACAATAAAAATTTCTAAGTTAATGTAATAAAAAAAAACTATTTACTATTTATCCATATTCTACCTCTTAGTAATTAATAAATTTTGTAGTAATGCTTTTTCATTGTTCTTTTTTTCAGGTATTCCAGAAGAAACTAATCTATCAACTTTAGTAAGACAATGTTTCACAAACTAATATCCTATTTAGGAGGTTAAAGTAGGAATTTCATCAGGCTTTGGAAGTTTCACTGCCATGTCTAAAAATAAACAGTTGAAGGATCGTGAGAAAAAATTTACGTCAAAGAAAAAGATTGGAAATAGATATTCCTTTCCAATGTAAGATCACATAATGCATTGGAAATTAGAAAAAATAATTGAAATAATGAAACAACTGATGGTTATTATAAAGGACCGGATTTTCGTGCAGTTGCATCATTTGTTTTCTCCTCATTCAAACCGATTACCTTTCTTTCTCACATTAGAGTCTTAGCGAATCTTTCCGTGGGTTCTTTCCAGGACTGCTATATTGTCCGTTTACGCTAGGACTTTAAGTTTCATTCCGACGTCCACCGTACCATTTTCGCGTGATGTTCTTCTAATCACTTTTTCTATGCCCGAGTTGAACAGCATATATAATACATGGAATTTCACGAAACGATTTTTATTGTTTACTGCACGAAAATACGGTATCCAGTAATATCTCTAGTGGTTGCTAATTAAATAATTATAAGTTTACGTTTATTTATATAATGATTCTAACAATATGATAAGTGTTTTTAGTGGTACACAAATTTAAATATATTTACAATTTACCTTATCTTGCTAATAATTTTATATTAATCTTACAGATGGTACATCCTCCTGGTTTTGAACTCGGTTGCCACGGCAAAATGTGAAATTGAGCCATTGATTGATTGTGGTGTAAAAAATCTTTGCAAAGGAAGTACTAATGCAGATAGAGAATTATCCAATTACAACTCTACGCTGTAAGGATAAATGTAATTTTTTTTATGTATTTTATATTATTGTAAATATATTAGATTCATCATAATTTGTAAGTTATAATCCTTATCAATCTTAAGGGTTCAGTCTAAACTTAAAGGGTTGGCTCAATCTTGTGAGAATGACTTAGCAACTACTTCATAGTAGAATTTAAATTTATCCTTTCATTCTTCGTATTAGTCGTCTCGCTGAAGAATTCCGACCTTCGACTTTGTCTGGCGTTTTCCTCTTACAATTTTCTCTGAATGGCGCATGTTCTTTAGCGTGTCTGTACAATTTTAATTTGTTAAAGAAAAAATGTGTGTGAGTTAAATAAGTGCTCCTCATACTGTGTCATGTAGGTGGTGTGTTATTATTGATAATTAAAAAAAAATTAGCACAGACATAAATTATTTTTAATATTGCAAATTGTATAGCTGAAATTATTAATAGCTACGGAAGAATTTTTCAGGGTGACAATCAAGATTAACGCAAAAAATAACCATCGAAATTATTTATTGAATCTGACATTTTTGCTCACTTATGCAGCAATCGTACCTCGTTCTTTATGGCTACAGAGGGCAAGATGGAAATATTCGAAGGGCGTTTCAATTTTTAAGTATAATTTCCAATGACTCCAACTGGGTATATAAGGTACTCTATACCTAGGCTTCCACAATGCGTATTCATGCAGGTTAGGTACCTGGATAGGAGATGAATGGACAGGATGAGTCTTACGAGTACGAGCCGTAAGTCCTCGAATGATGGAAACTTGACTATGCAGAGTACGAGCCTGCTGTCCCGAAAGAGATTTTCAGTCCTACGGGTACAAGCCATAGGTCCTCACGAAAGGAAGCAAGGTCAAGCAGAGAAAAGATCCAAAAAAGGAGTGAAATAAAAGACAAATATACATTTCCAGCAATAGGACTAGAATGAACACTGTGTATATTAATACTCGCTGTCTTCTAAGGAGGAGAATTCTCTGAAGAGGAAATTCGTAGTGAGGTCTTGCAGTTTCTGCTCTGTCAACATTCTGGGCTATTAAACGCCATCAATAGATGCTATTTGTAAGACGTTCGCTTTTAGTATATCAGAAGATTCTATTTTAATCTTTATTAATTCAATTTTTCACCTAAATCTGTCAAGTAAAAAAGCTATTTAAAAAGTTGTAATATTCCTAAAAGAGAGAACTTTTAATTATATCTTTCATACTGTTACTGGAATGTTAATTAAGTTACTGGAAATGTACCTGGCACCACTGTGAAGTAAACCATCGATATGTTTAGACATTCATTCTGTTAGAAACTAATCTGACGAAAGGTTTTCTGAGGAGGTGTTAATCAGGTAATGGTACAGCTATAACTCCATTTTATTAGTTACACTTTATGTCCTCTTGATTGTGGATAGTGTGGTCACAACAAGGGCTGTTTGTATTTAATGATAAATAAAATTTCTACAATTCTGATAAAAATAAATTCTCTTTGTCCCCAAATCAAATTTACAATGCAGTACAATTAAGTGCGGGACAGCTTCTGACTCAAGAATGCTGAGTTTCTGGAATATACTTTGTATCCAATATATTGTTTAACTCATTATGCCTTAGAGCGTAATTTTTTCTGTTGGTGCTGATCTAAATTATTTTCGACTATTGTGTTTTTTTTTTATTACTATTTAATTAATTAGGCACGGTGCGAGCATCAGATGACTTTCATTTACCATTTATCACACCTACTTACTGGCCTAATTGAGATGAAATTATTCTTCGCTTCTTTCTGAACAATTATTTCTAAATTGTTCACTGTAGCAATACTTTCTCATATTACTTTTCCGAATGAGACTTTCAATTGAAAGAGTGATTAAGTCGAATTTCAATAGTTTTCAGAAAAATATTTTTAACAATATCTCTTGTTGAAAAAGTATGACAGAAATATAAAAATATAACAGTTTAATAAAATTTACTACCTTGTCTGAAGAATTTAATTAATGCTAAATTGTTATAGAATCAATTTTCAAAATGCTAGAATGATTTTATGAAGTTAGTCATCCTGTTGACCGAAAAGCTCAAATATGTGAGGATTAAAGTAAATTTAAAAAAACTATATCGTCAATATAGTGTCTAGAAAGGATTAACCAACTGGTGAAACCAACAACTTAATGCGTCCGCCAGTTTAACGTCAAAACCGTGTTTTATTTATGGGTTATCCATATTTCTCAATTACTTTATATGTTACATATTAATTTTTCTAGAATCTTCTGCTTTCTAACGGTACAATAAGTCTATATTACAACTTTTATTTCCGGAAATATTTTTTCAACCTGGAATAACTATTTTTCCATTTATCTCCTTAACTTAATTAGCAAATCCTTTCCTAGTTTATGTTTATTTATTTTTCATTACTTGTAAAAAATTGAGGTAGTTGATTAAAAAAGCAACTTTAAGGGAAGAATTTTCGAAAAATTCATTATTAAGCTCTTTCGGACTGTTTCAGTGAGAATAATAACTAGCTGTCACTACAGAATACTTAATTGTACGTTGACAAACCAAAATCCTTGGAGCCATTTTCGAGAAAAACGGAAAATATACCCACCTTAAATATGTATTTTAAGTTTATGCAACGAGCTAGGCTGACTACATACAAATACTTAGCCTTTGTTATTTCAACTCAGGAACCTAAAAACGTGTATTAACGTTGTGGTAAAATAATCCCTATGCTGTTATTCCATCATATACACATTACCACCCAAGTATAAATAAATCCCCCTCTTTTAAAACAACATTCTCCAAAAAAAATAAATAAATAAATACTACGTATATTAACAAAATATACTTACAAAATAGATTTACAAATTAATTATTAAATGTGGCGTTAACAACAAATCTCAACCTGGTCCAATATGTTCCAGTGATGTTTAACTAGTTATAATGCATCTTTTGGTTTTGTTTTTTTCATTTGTCCGCCTTTGTGTCTCGTAATGCTGAGTAATATGTCAGTGAAATGGATTATTGTATCCAAAATAGGATGCAAGCTGCAATACTGTAGCAGTCTATTTGCATGCTAATTTTATCGAACGCAGATTGGTGGCGATGAATTATAAAAAATATATGTTCCTAGCATGTTATAAAACATGACACATCAATTATGTGTATGATAAATCACATGAAGAGTAATCATACCGATAAAAAATGTTCGTTCTTTTATGAACAATGTTTGTGCACATCTAATGATTCACGAATAAAGATGTTTTGCAAAATTTCATCATCTCCTAACTTCTGGTTCTTAAGATCTGTTTCCATGGTGATACTCGTTAATGGACAGCTACAGCCATGACAGCAACTTTCACAGCCACCATGATCAGACAAGCTGGTGGCATTTTAGTTTTGGTGGTTGGTTTGGTGGTTTTAGTGATGGCATTATTTTAGTTTTGACTGCCGTCAAAATAGCCCTGAAGAAGCCCTGCAACGTGGGGCGAAACGTTTGCTCATTAAATTAGTATATTTTTACTATTTGAGTTTTTCTTGACCGCACCCGGACCATATTCCTTTCATGGTGGCATTACTGTCATATTGTTAAGATTTACGAATAGTTGACATTATATCTCCATGTGGAAAATTTGCGTGACAGCTAACTGCTACATGTAGACACATTTATTGCGCATTGTAACTTCTTTTATCATCATCATAATAATCTTACTCCCTTCACCGCTATCGCAGTGTGGGGTTACAATTTGCAGAGCTTGGACCAGATATCTCGCTCTTGGACCATCTCCCCCTTCTCCTACTCCAGTCCATTTTCCGCCTTTTTAATACTCTACCCCAGGAAATGCGTGGTCTTCCTCTTGACCTTCTTCCCTCCATGTGAGTATCATATGTCTTTCTGGCAGTTCTTTCCTGGTCCATCCGAAGAAGGTTTCCGAACCATCTTAGCTTGTGCCCCTCTAGGATGCCCTCAGCTGGTTTGACTCCGAGGTTAGTCTGAATGTTACTGTTCCGTACTCTATATCGTCGTGTCCTTCCTTCCACCATACGAAGATACCGCATCTCCATGGATTGGATCCGGCTCTTGTGTTTCGAGGTGAGGGTCACGATTCGGAAAAGTAGCAAAGAATAGGGAGGAACTTCGATTTGTAGATCATTATGTTAGTTGATATACAAATCGACGTTCCTCCCTATTCTTTGCAACTTTTCCGAATCGTGACCCTCACCTCGAAACACAAGAGCCGGATCCAATCCATGGAGACGAGGTGCCTTCGTAAGGCGGAAGGAAGGACACGACGAGATAGAGTACGGAACAGTACCATTCGGACTATACACTGACGCTCATACACTTACACAGATTACAACACACTACATTCACCCCCACACTATAGACCAAGGTCAATGACAGTACACACCCTAGTGGTCTTTGTTAGTTTTGTGGTATTCGAACAAAAAAAATCGACTGTCTTCACTGAAGAATATTCGAAACTGAGTACATAGGCTCTTAAAAAATGCATCGGCAAATCTCAAATCTAACCTTTTGAGTTCTTTTCCTTCGGTCTCGTGAGCATTTGAAATTATGATCCGTTTGGCTGGGTTAACTAATTGTTTTGTAAAAATTTCTTTATTATCTTTAACTATTTATTTTTTGTTCTTTAGAAGGGTGTCTACAACTTCTTTGTTGCTGAAACGAATACAAAATCGGGAATTGGTAATTATTGAGGTATAGAGGATAAAGTTTGGGTCAATTAAGGCTGCAATTTAAAGTAGATTCTCTTTTTGTCTAATCTCAAAGTAAGTCTGTAAGCCAATGATATTTTCTTGTTTGAAATATCTTTCTGTAGCGGTGGCTTTGGCATAGCTGGATGTTTTTTTCTGTCGGTTTGAGGTTAGACCAGACTTTTGACATGTTATTTCGTTGGATTTTAATCATTTCATTTATTGATCTCGTAATTTTAATTGGAACTGAAGACTTCTTTGGCCTCCTGACATCGCTACAGAGCTATGAGCTCTGAGTACTTATGAAAGCCAATAGTCGCTCAAACAATTATAAAGAAATCAACTTGATATTTATTAATGGGACACTCAAGTCCTCAAAGTCTATATTAAGTTCACATCACTTAAAAATAACTAAAATTTTGTGTATTCCATACTTGTCTCAAACATCTTATATCATAAATTAATATTTTTTTAGTATAATCACAGAAATTATTAAAAGGATTATAAAAACAAAAACGAGGAACTGACATGTATTATTGGTACAGAACACTGTACATTGCGCGGGATTTATTTTCATTAGCTTCGAATAATTATTGAATTTATAAATTAATTTAAATAGTTGATGAATTAAATAATTTGTTTAGTATAAATATATGTGTGTTTTGTTCAACATACCATAAAAAAAGGTACAAACGCAACCAGACATTATGGCTGATTTTACCTTTTCCCGGTTGAAAGAAAAGAGGCAGGTTCTTTTCATCTCTATTTATGTTTGCCAAATATTGTCTAGAAAACTAATAGCGACCATTAAGTCCAATTAGAGGTTTTTAATAAGAAAATCGATCGGAAAATTGAGGACACCTAGACCTTAGGAGTTAGGGAAGTGTGTCAGTGTTTTCGTAGCAGATCAATTTCGTTCATAATAAAACAAATACTACTTATTAGTAGTATTAAGTGAATTGAGATATGTATTCATGTCTCAATTCACTTTTTTATTTTTATACTGATTGAGGCTAAATTAGGAAGTAGGAAGGATTAATTATCGGGCACTTATTTGTATTCCCTTAATAATATATTATGATATAACATATTACGAGTATTATATAATCCAAATATAATATAAATACTAATTAATGTTATTTAATTTTATTGAAACATGATATTACAGATATTAATATTTATAATATTATGTCAAATTATATTATGTATTCATAATTATATGATATAATATTTGTTTTAATATGTATTATATGAAATAATTTTTCTTTCTTTGGATATATTTCAATACATATAGACCTGTACCCTTCCTTTTCGGTTCTTCATTAATATTACTTTATACTATAATAACTTAATATAAAATTATTAATTTAAAATGATATTATTAATATAATGTATTAGAACAAATATTAATTAATAGAATATTATAATATAATGTAAATAAAAAGAAAAATATACTACTATGACGTCTGTGTATAAGAACGTCAAATGGTATATAGAAAAAAAGACAAATCTTCGATTTGGTCATAATTAGACAGTGAACTTTTTTTTTAATGAGTCACCAAATTATTTTTTAGAAAATGTGTGCTCCTGAAAAATGCGGTAGGTGAAGAAGTTTTAATTGTATATTTATCCTAATGAGAATGAACCCTAGTCCTGCAAGTGGACATAGTGGTTCTTTTTGCCAACACCTGGCGATTACCTTGGAATTTCCACCGAGTACTAACCACGATGTGAGTATAGAAATTCATTTCTGGGAACCGCCGCGAAAGAAATATTATCTGTCCCAGGTGGGAATCTAACCTTCAACGTTACGAACTGGGCGCTCTGGGACCTACGCCCCAACCCACACGTCCCTACCCTATATAAATACTTTTTTTTTTTCAACGTTTGAAAAATAATAATTTAATTATAATAATGACCAATCTGTGTGGGTAAGAACAAACGTATAGTAGCGAAATCTTCCTCGCATAGCATATGTTGATATAGTGAACTTTACTACGTAATCAAAATAAATTATAGCTCATCTTACTGATGGTGCTTGCGGACCAAACTTTATCACTGAACTAGACAGTTGATAGAAAAATAGCAAAATTTTTAATTTTAATTATGCTCCCTGGAAACGTTAGAGGAATATGCAACTTGTTAAGTCTTCATTCATTTTATAGTGATTTCATACAGAGAATTCATTGTTAGGGGAAATGGTGTAAAACTTCAACATATTTCTTTTATTAACAAAATGTTTGAAATGAGAAAATATATATATAAATTTATGAGAAATAGATGTTAAATTATATTTTTTGAATACTTCCTCATTTTGAGATGTTAGTTCAGCATCTCATTACATTGTCACTTCTCTGTTCACAGTGACGAAAATAGCGTCGACACTAACATTTTATCGGTAAACAATTGATGGTTCATTAGAGCAATTATCTATAATAAATATTTACACTCACCTATCGACAACAATCGCTAAAACCTAGAGAATTAAGTTTTTATTTATGAACAGAGGAAAATTAATTAAATAATTTTACCTTCCTTTTTTTTTTTTGCATCGTTTAAAAACTTCAGGTTGGATAGAATTGTTTTTTTTTTTGTTTTTTTTTTCCTATTTTTTTTAGGAGTTCTATACTGCCTAACCATGGTTGGGGGTGGTCAAAGTTCTTCATTTTGTGGGACCGCCACTCAATGAAAAAAGTCAACGTCCCAGGCCGGATTTGAACCGGTTAAGACTGTGAAATTGACACAATCTTAACCACTGAGCTATGGGCGGCCCTGATAGAATTGTTAATTAAATCAGCAAAACAATTAAATTAAAACAACAAGATTTTCTAAGGTTGCCCATCCTTTCAATATTCAGTTTGTTATTAAAATTCTCCTAAAAAGTGTTTAAGTAAAATGCAACTACTTAAGAGATGTCCCTAATTGCATTATTTTCTTATTAAAAACGAATATAATAAATTTCAAAGGAGACTATTAAAGAATAGTAATGGCGACCTTTAATAAGACCTTTGACCCTTTCCAACCGGTTCTTCACAAGTTACCCTGCAAACACTGTTTATTCATGATTAAGCAAAATAAATGGTTTAAATATAATTATAAGAGACATATTTTGTAATTATACATATGTTTATGTATATAAAAGAAATGTAATATTATACAAAATATAATGTTTTGATGCATTTACCAAGAAGGTGGTTCAGGGGACAGTCAGTTTCTTTATGTAATTATATTGATTCAAACCAGTCAATTTTGAAAAAAGATAGGAAAGAAAAAGACTGATAGGCAAAACTTCACGTTTTAATTTTTCATGCAAACTGGTAAACATTAGCAAATGCTTCTGGTCTGTTTGAATACTGTATCGATGAAGCAGTGTTAGCACATTTTTTTTTATATTCATGTGAAGTGCTGAATTGACATAAACATAAATGACAGAATGGCAACAGCTAACAAGGATTGTTATTTTGAAAGATTATAAGGATTAACAGTCTCAATGGTCCAAAAAAAAAAAAAATACAAAAAAGAAAATAGGTATGAAGAAGAAGATAAAAATTATGATAAAGCTGTACTAACCCATGTACTTGATGGACGATTTCATTCTATTTTTTTTTTTTTTTTTTTTTTTTACAACCTTTTAAAATTGCTCTTGTTCCTCTTCCAACTGCTTTGAACTTCCATCATTTTTAAACACTCGAGAAAGGAGAGCTATATACTGCAGACACTATAAAGGAAATTTGATTTATTTATTGTTATAGGAGTGGCAACATGATGACTCCATGTTACTGCGATAAACAATGTTCTACATTTGGGGACTGTTGCTTAGATAAAGTAGATAAAATTAGGAAGTGGGCAACCAAGAAGAGTTTATGGAATTGTACACCACTATTCTTCAACGAGGTATTCTTATCTTATAATATTTTCATTCGTCGTAATTATTAAATTTTTTAAAAATTGAAATAATGATGTTATGTATATAATATATAATTGATATAATATAATTAGACAGGATTTTCGTGCAGTGAAAAACTGCAAAATGTTCAGTAAAAAAAAATAATATGCAAAATCGAATGGGGAAAAACCCAAAATGTGTATAAAACACCCAAATCCTGCAATAATTAAGTTTGTTGTATAATTTATATCATTATTATATGGAAAACGAAATTTGTAGAACTATAAAGAAGCTAATTGTTTTGAATTACTTCATAATCCTATTATGAAGGTTGTTATTAAATTTTAATTATTTAGAATTACCTCAATTTTATGTTTTACAAAAATACGCAAGGTGCAAAGTAAAAAAGGAGTAAAAATATTCATTAAAGAAAAACTAATAATAAAAAATTATGTTGAAACTGAATCAAATGACTAATATAAATGACTATAAATTTTTTCATACAGGCTTTTGATTTTTCACAGTATATGCAGAAGACTGTTCTTGCATTAAAATTTAGCTCAGGGTTATTTTTGATGCCAAGGTTTTTTAATTTTGGATGAGATACTTGTTCCAGTTGGCTAATTTTTTTTATAATCGTTCCAGTGTGCGTCAATAAGAATACTTCAGAAAAATATTTCCTAGGCTGACAAGTTGTTTAGTTATATTTCGTAACGAAAACTTTTTAAGAGGGAGTTATTCTATTATATAATACTATTGTAGAAATTTATAAAATTACATTAAAATATCTACTGTGTTTAATATATTTGTATTTCGTGCGTAAAGGAAGCTCCAAAAAAAGTACAAAAACAGTTTAAAAAAAGGAATTAAGCAATTTGGGGGTTTGTAAAGTTAGTTTTTTAAAATGTTATTAAGCGTGTAGGCTGTACTACAAAATTTAAAGCGCTTCATAAACTTAAACAAAACTGACCGTACAAACGCCTATATTTTTCAATTAATAAAGAGATGGTCAGGGTTGCGGTCAAAAAGGAAGCAAAAAATATTTGATTACTATTCACTCACTATTGGCAGAAAGGACCAATAGGCCCATTTGGCGGACTTGTTCCCCTCATCATTCATTCACTTATGTATTATATACATATAAATTAAGTTTACTTCAAGATTATGTTTGTGAAATTGACTTCCTTTACGCAGAAAATACAGATACTTCAAGAATAGTTTATAAAAAAGCGTTAAACAATTCTTGCAGAGTGTGTTTGCTATATCTAATTGTGCTTTTGACTCACACACCTGCAAGCAGAGCTGTGAAAAAAACGTCACACATGATGATTACCATTATATCCTGGACATTCCTGTATTCTCCAACAGTTCTGGGCTTTATTATGCAAACATATATTGTGCTCATTGTCACAACCAACTTTCTACTGTTCATTATCCAAGAGTTACCATTAGTTGTACTTCAAATATCAGCATTGAAATGGTAATATTCAATAAAATAGAAAGGAGTACTATAATTAGTGTTGTAAAATATGTTAAAACAGAATATTATTCTTTTCAGCTAATCAAAGTCGGAAAATACCAGGAAGGAAAGCTACTATGGAGGGTTGGAGATGGTTACTGTATTTTACATGTTCACGATGAATTCCAAAAAGGAAGGCAATGTTTACCTTCAGAAGCAAATTGTCGAATCGATTCCGATCCTGACACTAAAGCAAAGTGCAAAGCCTACTCACTCCCAGTATCAGTTTCAAACAAGGTATCAAATACCACGGTAGAAATAAAATATATAGATTTGTATACCTAATGATGATTATGTTTTTACAGTTTTACCGCAATCCACACTGCGCCATATGCAATGGGGTCAAGATATCTGATTTACAATGTGATTTAACACGGGAATCCGAAATACCTAAGATTCACAGGATCATTTATGATTTTAAGTGGAAATTCGATAAATGTAACAACACCCCTGAGACTGTGTGGGATCACTTACAAGATCGATGTATAAACCTCAATTGCACAAACGCTGTTACCAACGCATTAACCCCTTGTAATGTTTCTTCAGACCCAAACAATTTGTCATGCCAGATAATTCAGCAGTTGTTAATTAGGAAAATAGACGCATATATTTTACGCATATGCTTGCTGGTGTCATTGGTGTGCTTGCTCATCCATATTTTCTTGTCATTTTTCATTCCGAACCGTAGAACTGTTTCAAACAAAATGCTAGACACGTTTGCGCTTTGTTCTGTAGCTAGTCAATTACTATTTTTGACAGGTATTTATCCTCCCATCAATCTACCACGCGGAGTGTGCTATGCAATATCTGTTTGTATTCAATTCTCCAATTTATCAACGTTCTTTTGGACAAATGCAATCTCATTTGACGTTTTTTATACGTTTTCAGACTCGACATTAAAATATGCTGGAACAAAAAAGTATTCCAAATACGCCCTATACGCCTGGGGTGGAGCGGCTCTCGCTACCCTCTTATCAGTTGTGGCAGACTTTACAGATTTTATTCCTGAAGGATACAGGCCAAATTACGCGGGGAAATTGAAGAATGTATGTTGGTTCGGGTCACGCAAAGGGGTCATCTTATTCTTTTATGTTCCTACATCAGCAATAATTGTATGTAACACCTTTTTATTTGCGATAACCGTTTGTTGGTTTCAAAAACAACACAGATCCTCGGGAAATATTAAGAAGGGAAGAAAGGACTATAACAGACTTTGTTTGTATTTTAAGCTATCGATCGTGATGGGGGCATCTTGGATAATTGCCTTACTTAGATTCTTTACCCACCATCCTCTTTATCGCTACTTGTTCACTGCTTTTAGTGGGCTTCAAGGTGCCTTCATATTTATATTGTTTGATATGAAGAAAGAAGCAAAATTTATCATCTTCTGTTTTCGCAGTCTGGGCCAAAAACAAAACACTAACATCATTCAGTCAACTATAAATACATCCACAAGGAGGTGTAGAAGTTCAGTAATTCGTGCAGTTTAAAAATAAATTTCGGCAGGGATGAAAAGTAATAATGGAATAGTAAAGATGACTGTTAAAGGGAACAAATTTGTGCTTTATTTGAAAGGTAGTGGGGTAAAACATTTGTTAACAATTTTAAGGAGTCTAATGTGTGGAGCAAACTGAAAAATCTTTTAATAAGATATAAATCATTCCATGTTAACCAAAACTGAAGTATCTTTATATTACATTGAAGAAATTATGTACATGTTTAGGTCATATTAAAGATAAACATAAAATTTTTATTTTTTTTCTCAAAAATAATGAACATATTAAACAACCATCCTTACAGCATACAATCTACCCATGAGATGGTTAAAATACGATGATGCAATTTTAAAGCAACTGGCTGAAAATGACCAAGCAATGTTTTGTAATCCACTCAAGTAGCATCTTAAATTATGGCATCAAGACCAAGTTCAGGTTGGTTCAGAGTAAGATGTATTGTAGAAAATCTGCCAAACTACATTTATTTTCCATCAAAGGAAAATTTGGTGTTGTGTTAAGATCTGAATAGAATCAAGTTTGTATAGCATATGATGGCTGATGTTTTACTAACTAGGATATACCTATACCAATATCTAGTTCTATGATGAAGAGATGATTAAATTTTTGTAAATATGTGGAGATACATATACATCATAATTTGAGATTAACTATTTATTGTGAGACAATGTTTCGCCCCACTTTGCAGGGCTTTCTTAATATGGAGGAAAACACTAGAATCGATGATTGTCTCACTCATCAACTACAGAAAAGTGGGGTGAAATGTTGCCTCATAACACATAGTTTAATTACTATTTGACTTCTTTTGGCCATGCCCAGACGATATTCCTTTTATATAATAAAAAGAAAATTATTCCTCAAATAAAAATTTTTTAAAGAAAAAATATCAGAATTTATTTACAACAAAACAAACAGTGGACAGTGATCACTTCAGAAAAACCTGTAACTTCATGCCTTATAACAGAGACAGCCTTAATTGAAGGCTTATAAGTTAAGTATTTCAGTATTAAATGATCTCAATCTTAATTATTTGTACAAAGGTCTATCTCTCAGAACCTAGAAATAATGTTTTCATAAATCTTAGAATGCCTGAAAATGATAATTAAATATTGTAATTGAAACATATATATTATTGGAAAATAAATGTCTTCATTCATTATATTTTTATTATTCCCTAATAATACTGAATGAAATAAAATGTTCACAATCAACTTCTACAAGACAAAGCTTTTTGTTTCAACAACTCAAAGAAAATTTAATTTATCAAAAATACTGATATTTGCCACAGAGTATAGTTTGACCAAGGGTGGCCTAGTGATGTGACTATTAAGTGAAGTAATGATGGGCCCTATTGATGAACACTGTGCTAGTTAACCGATTGCAATTCAAAAATTGAGAAGTTTTATTTTTCAATAGTGATTTAAGTAAGTGAAACCATAAGTAACTTGAAATTTTCTCTTTCTCATATATATATATAAATGATTAGAAATTATTAATTTTTAAATATTTCAATAATCACAAAACTAATAAAGGAAAAATATTACATTTTTATTTATGTACAAATAAAAACCATATATATTACATATACATAAATTTTACATAGGGTCAAATAAACATAAGTTTATTCTTGCACAAGTTCAATCAAACAGTTTGATTATGAATAAGTTAACTTCAATTACAACTGACATGTTCAACCTACTGAAAATATATGTAATTCTTTTATAACAATCTACATGAGTATAAAGTCAGGAAATGAAATAAAACACTATTTACAAACTTATGACATTGAAAATCTTCATACAGAATTTTGCTATAAAGAAATATACATATTTTCAGAGCATGACCAATGCCAATGAATTTTAATTAAAAAATATTTTTTAAGTTGGAATGTGCTATAAATCACATTTCACTAGGGTGATTTTTTATTTTTATTCTTATTCCTTTTCTTCTTATTAGAGTGAGAGCTAACTGTAAGACTACTCTCTATTTTTAATGTTTTGGTTGCTTCAGTTTTAACATTTTTTTTTTGCAAAGGGTTATTAATATTTTCATTGTCAACATTTTTTTGGCTGAATTTCTGTTTCTTTTTAGGAGTCAGAATTTCTTCTTCGCCCTTCTTCCTTTTTCCTTCTAAAACTTTTGCACCTTCAACTACATTACTAGATTTATTTTTCTTATTCCTTTTAGCTTTTTTCTTCATTTCATTGACATGAACAACAGTATTTTCACTTTTTTTTAGTGTAGAGTTATTTTTGTTAGTTTCAGGAGATTTTTCCTGATTACTACTTTTCAATGGTTGGTCATGTTCATTGCTTTCTTTTTCTGCCAACGTCTTTTTATTTTTCCTTCTCTTTTTTTTCTTACTAGGAGATGCAGAACCTTCACTTTCATTAGTCACTTTAACAGCAACTTTGTTTTGAAGGATTAAACCTTTTTTTCCAGTCTTTTTAATGTTTATTTCTGCCTCATGTGGCATTTTCTGATTACTTAAATTTTCAGACTTTAACTGTGCAGTTCCTTTTACTTTGTTGGCTAAAGGCTTTTTCTTGCTTTTTTTCTCAGTAATATTGTTACTAGCAGTGCTTTTCTTTTGATCCTTTAAATTTGTTGATTCATCATTCTCATTTTCCTCTGACTCAAGTGATGAATCACCACCTGTTTCTTCATCAACTGCCTGGTTTTCTAAAAAAAAAAAAAATATTAAGTTAATAAAATAATGACAAATCTAAATACCAAACTAATCCTTAAAATAATAAACTCGACCAATACTAATTGAAAAGCATGTATATAAAGACACATTATAACTCATGCAGAACCTGTGTATATGATTGAGACCAATGAATGCTAATGAGTACAAAAATCTATAAATAATAGAAATAAATCCTTGTTTCTCAAAATGGCTGCTTAGAACACACCAAAAATGGATCTTCAAAGGAGTATTAGATTTTAAAAAATTACAGAAAATTTGCTGTTATTGTTTTCATACAATTGTTTAATAATTGAATTTATAAACAATATCAATTCTCGTGAGTTTATTGGCTATTTTTTCAATTTCCCATGCAAAACAGGATTAATCCTATTAATTTAAATTTTTTAATAGTTCAATCGAAATCCTTAGATCCATTCAAGAGAAATTGGTAAAAATAAAATAATATCAATGATATAAAATGGAACTTTAATAAGTCAATTTTAGTGAAAAAGTTGCAGTAACATCCCATGTATATAGTAGCCTTAAATACATAATTTCACCTGTGTACATTTATCAACTTTTCTGAGCTATGCTATTCACATACATACACAGATAAATGCACAGAACATTTTTTGAGACTTAGTTATTTATACTCAGGTATTCTTAGAATTGTTTTAAATCCAAATTTATGCAAAATAGCAATACTTCCTCATTTCATATATTTTCTATTTAATCATCACAAGGAGGCCCCTCATCTCCAAATTTTCTATAATTGAATCCGCGTGGAAAAGAAACATGAAAACACCAGATAAGTAATTTCACTGTACACCGTCAAGTACCAATGGCAGAAAAAGATAGTAACCAATTTGAATTATGTAACCATACATTATTATGCAACCTATTTATTTAATGTTTTTCTGTTTTAGAGGGATCAGGAAAAAAAAAAATTTCATACATAGTAATAGTAAGTGAAAGTAGAAGTCATTAGTAATATATTAGATGAAATTGTAACTGTTAAATGGATTACATCATATTGTAAAATATTTTAGACAATTGTTAAAAAATGATTATTCTATTTTCTGATCATGTTGGTTTATTTAAGGGGATCGTATGACCTAATCAATCAAAATAAATCTTTACCTTCAGCTTCTTCTTCTTCGTCATCATCATTGTTAACTTTAAAAATTTTGTTAGAACATTTTTTCAGCTTGGCTATAAAAAATCCATCCATATTGTGAGTATGAGGATATATCCTCTTTGTCAAGTTCATCGAGGGATGAAACCTAAACAAAATATTAATATTAACATAAATAAAAGAAATACAGTATACTTTCAATACAAAAAGTTATATATCCAATATAATTTTTTTTTCAATTTAAAAAACATAAAATTCATGAGAATATTCTGTGATCTTCGAGTTATAATGATACAGATATGGATCAGTTTCAAGTAAAAATTAAATTAAATCAAGGGTAAAAGTGTACAAATGACACTTCAGGTAATAATTATTTATAAGACTAAAGGTTTATAACAAAGACAGGCTGCTAATTATCAATCTGGTATTAAGTATTATGAGAAGTTGAGAGAGCACAAATTTAATACAAAGCAGCCTATTTTTTTCTTTTGTGTTTTTCTTTTCTTTGATAATGCAAGTTATTTTTTATTTGTTTGGGATACAATAGTAAAAAATATAGTTTTTTCTAATAATACTAAAACATTATCATAATATTGACCTGTACTGCCTATAGTGAGTGAAACCATTTTCTCCAAAATCAACACCAGTTTCAACAAGTTTCACATCCCGTTTTTTAAGAGCATACTGAATTACACATTCATTCTCTTCAGGCTGAAAAAATAAATATGTTAATAAAAAAAAAAAAAATCAACATATTGCATTATGATTCAAACAGATAGATGATGAATTTTAATACATACAAGAACAGAACAAGTAGAGTATACAAGATAACCGCCAGTCGAAGATTTGAAATTTAAACAGTCTATAGCAGCCAGTATCAGGTCTTTTTGCAAAGTCATACATCTTTGTATGTCAACCTCATCTTTGGTAGTTTTAACACTTGGATCTTTAGATATCACACCAGTGCCTGAACAAGGGGCATCAAGAAGAACTCTGTCAAAGCCAGTCATTACCTAAAATGAAAAAAAAAAAAAAAAAAGGAGATAATTTATAAAATTAATTTAATGAAACATTTTTTAATTACCTGTGAAATTATGAAATGCTTACCTGTGGGAATTTCCTACCATCATAACAACAGATTACAGAATTGATAACACCCAACCTATGGAAGTTACCAACAATAGCTCTCGCTCGATCCTTATTGGAATCATTTGCAAATAAAACACCAGTATTTTTCATGATAGCAGCTGAAATTAAAAAAATAAATTAAACAGAACTTGGACATGATGAAAATTTATTGTTTACATCAAAGAATTTATCATGGTTATATTAAGTACCGATATGAGATGCCTTTCCTCCTGGAGCAGCACAGAGATCGAGAATCTTTTCGTTTTCTTGTGGAGCAAGTGCCATGACTGGTAATAAACTTGAAGCACCCTTAAAAATGACAAATATTTAAATTAAAAGTAATATTGACAATTATATTCTTCAAGTAATGGATAAGTGATATATGAATCCAAAACTGTATTTGTGGTATAACTAAAACCAAAAAAAACTTTGTAACATGGGGCACTTATATTGTTTTAGTAAAAATATTTTAACAAAAAATGTTACATTTTACAGATCCCAATTGTTTATTTTTACATGTTTATGAATTTAGCATTTGGCCAAACCAGGTTCTTGTGATTGATAAGGTAAAAATAAAATAAGTATCTTCCAATAAAAACTTCTTAAAATAATTTTTCCTCATTAATGTTAGTTTTTTTTTCTTTATATAAGATATTTTGTGAAATCAACATCTTTTTTTCTTTTCTTTCATTTTTTTGTTTTTTATACTTCTATAAAAAGTATATTTTGTTAGTCATTAAAATGGTACACTTTGAGCGACCAACTGAGAATCTCTGATTATTTTATAGTTCCACCTCACAACTTATTATCACCCATATCTAATACCTTGTTAATTTAATTTTAAAGAGATATTAGATCATAGTAGTAGCCTAAGTAGTGTGGTGGTATAGTTTGGTGTTATAAGAATAAAATAATCGAAGATTTTCGATAAAAGTGTACAATTTTAACAATTGAGAACAATTTAATTTATATCAATGTATTAAAAAATATATTTATATTTGATTAAAAATAAATATACTGTTGATCCTTTCTAGGAGCTTTTTGCTTTAGTTCTTAATAAAACATATAGTTTACCATTATAAATTAGATATCTAATAATAATATTCAATCTTATTAAAGTAGTTTACACAATGGTACATTATTTGCTATGTCAATAAATTAGAAATAATAAAAAAGTATTTTTGAAGTATTATACAAAGCCTGAAAAAAAAAAAGAATATATAGGAAATTTGTTTTCTTTAAACGATAATACAAGAAGATGGTTGGGGGTGCGGTCCAAATAAAAAAACAAATAAGTTGATGTAACTTATTCAATCGTACCAACATTTCGGCTAGAGTTTCTAGCCTTCATCAGGGCTAAGAACAAAGCAAGATAACAACCAATGAATATAGATAATATAAACAGAATGACATAAAGTAAATAATTTTACAGAATGGAATCAATAAAATAAAGTGATGAGAGAAGTGGAAAATAAATGTATACATAGGTAATTGAATAAGTAGGTAAAATAGCATAATTAAGGAAATAAAATAAAAATGAAGTTATATAATGCAAACAAATATGAATATATTAGTTATTAAAAATTAAAATATGGACAGAAAAACAAAATTGAGAGAAAGAAAATAAATGCAACCATAATAATAGATAAAGAGGCAAAATATAAGTAAAGTTTAACAAAAGAAATGAATAGAAAAAAAAAAAAAATTTGAAAACAATAATAATATATGGTGAACATATAATAATATATTGAGGTGTAGATAGTTGACCGTAGATTAATGATTGCAGAAGTTTTTCGGGGGGTGCGGTCAGCAAAGAACAACATAAATAAACAAAACCATAAATAAATATGCTTTTGTTTATTTATGTTGTTCTTTGCTGACCGCACCCCCCGACAAACTTCTCCAATAATAATATATTGTTCATTTTTTTTAAAATGAACCTATGTATACATTTTATTTTCCACTTCATTTTATTAATTCCATTCTGTAAAATTATTTACTTTATGTCATTCTGTTGACACATGTATATTTTCTTTTTTTATTTTCTATATTCATTAGTTGTTATCTTGTTCTTTTCTTAGCCCTGATGAAGGCTAGAAACTCTAGCCAAAACATTGGCACGATTAAATAAGTTACATAAACTTATTTGTGTTTTATTTTGACTGCACCACTAACCATCTTCTCCTTGTATAAGTCATCAACGGTCAACTATCTCTCAAATTTTAAACGATAATGTTGATATTAAGTGACTACTGGTTTTAAGGCATTTTATTTTCTCTTTTTTTTTTTTTTAAATATACATAACGCTTTAAGGATAATTACCATGCCATAATTTTTTATAGCCCAGCAGAAAAGGTTTTGGAAAGCAATGATCACTAACATCAAGTCAATTCGGAATTGTGCTTAGCCTACAGGTTCTAAATTTGGAAAATATATGATTTTATATTCAGGATTTAATAAAAAAAAAAAAAAAATTTGAAGAGCATGAATAAAGTATAACTATAAACAGTTGATCCTTTCTACAAGCACTTTACTTCAGTTCCTAATAAAATTTTAAAGAGTATTTATAAATACATATTTTTGCAAGGATTTATTAAAAAAATGATTGAAATTCAACACTAGTAGCTACTCACCTGGATAATGTAGTGGCCAGCAAGATACTCAGGGGTTGCACCAATGGGAACAGGAGAATTATAAATCACAAGTCCAACTTTTGACCATTTTCCAACTGGATCAACATTGACCCCACGACTTATTAGAGCCTAAAATAAAGAATAAGGTGTGACAAAAATTATAAGATAAAGGGAAAAGTGTTTAAATTATTCAATATTTTATTTGTTAAAATATATACTTGAGCCAGATCTCTTCTTCTGCACTTAAGACTGTTTGTTCGAATGGTAAGAGGCCGTTGAGCTTCGCTGGCTTCTAGAAAGTCCATTAAATCAGTCAAAGGGAACAACTCGACTAATCTTTCTATCATAAACTCATTATAACTGAAATAGCTTATCAAATCTTTCTTCAGGAGTGCAATATAATCCTGTCTGGACCTTTAAAAAATAAAATTTCCTATTACCAACCAAACTGACAAGAATTTAATATCGAAATAAATATAATAAAATAAATAAAGCCAACTAACTTTCCTTCCTCTTTGAAATTCTTAAAATTTGATAAAACCATAAGTACATCTTTGATTCTTTGTTCTGTTTCAGGAATACTAATGGTCTTGGCAATGTCATCATCGTCTGGAAATGAAAATACTTCTTTGTTTGCAATATTAAGCTTTAGCTCCTCTTCAGCTTCTTTTCTAAAAAATAATTTTACAAATACTTATACAAATATTAATATTATATGAATAAAATAAATAAGCCTAAAAAAAAACATTGAAACAATTTAGCAAAACAAAGTAAATACATTAAGGAAAGTTAAATACATACTCTTCACGTTTTTTCTCTTTAATAAGCTTTTTCGCTTCTTTTTCAATGGGTAACTCTTCATCCTCAGAACCTACGTCATCCAATGTTCCAACCTGAAAATTAATTAAAATAAATCATAAAAGGTTTATGTTTAGAACCAAAAGCTCATCTAATAAATTAAAAATACTTTACTTGACACAGTACAATCAACTAAAAAAAAAGAAAAACCAAAGGTAATAATGAATTATTAAATGATGAAACTTATAAACTTAATATCCTTAGATTTATTAACTTAATTAGATGGTGTAATCATAAGTATTGTTTTCACTTAAAAATGGTTAAGAATATAAAACAGCAAACCAAATGCTAATCAGTTTCAATTAATTTATAGTAAAAATATTTATTCTGGCTTATTAATCAAAAAGTTCAATTTAAAAACTAATTCTTTTAATATTTCTGCACCTTAAAACAAAAAGATGCAATGTCCAAAACTTTGAAATTTGATAGAACTGCATGAATTAAGTAATTGTCTCAAATGGAACATGGGAGGATAATAGCCTTTTGGACTATATATCTCCTATCCTGAATTCAGAGTGTGTTTAGATGAGGATCCCTACGTGCCCAGTTTGTTGGTTTGATTTTAACAGGAAACAATTCTTATTTATTCCTCAGCAATTTTCAGAAATGAATCTTCTCATTTCTGAAAGTAAAAGGCAACCTCTAGTTGGCCGCTATGGATAAGCAAAAAATGGCTACTACGTCCGCTTGCTTGACTTGATCATGTCACCATCACCCTTACTTTGATCGAATTTCAAAGTTTTGGACACTGGCCCTTTAAATTGCTAAGTAAAGATTTATCAATACCCAATTAACTTTCAGTGATTTAAAAAAGTTTCCTAGACTCAACTTTTACAGTTTTTTTTTTTATACTCAAATTAATTAACTAATTGTGAAACCATTATTTACCTTGCAATCATCTTCTATGTCTGCATCTGATTCATCAGTATCAATGTCATTTTCAGATGAAGAAGTGTTATCGTTCAATTCATCAACTTCAACATCATCCAGCTCTTTCTCATCTTCCTCACCACTGTTCTCCATTTCTTCATCTTCCTCACCACTGTCCTCGATTCCTCCATCTTCCTCACCACTGTCCTCCGTTCCCTCGTCTTCTTCATCACTGCCTTCCATTACCTCATCACTGTCCTCTATGTCTTCTTTAATGTCAATATCACCATTTTGAGGTAATTTATTTTTCTTTGATTTTTTTGAGGCTTTAAAACTTGATACATTGCCATTATCTTCATCTGTTGAGTTGTCTTCCTGTTTGATTTTGAGACCATTTTCCTTCTCATCTTTGGTTTTTTTTTTTAAAACTTTAGCTAGAAAATATATAAACAAATTAAAACATAAACGGTGACCAGTTAAGACTATTTAGAAACTTTAAAATAAGCTTAATTCAAAGAATATTTATCTTAAAAGCTGCACAGAAGTTTAAAAAAATCAATGTGTGTGATTCATTTAACACTACTAATTCATTTGTAAATATCGATCACTAGTTGCACCACTGAAAATTATACCAGTAACATGCTTTAATTTACTAAGTAAACAAGTACTTACTTGATGGGGTTTATATTAAATATGCAAGAAACATAAACATGATATAGGTCAATATTAATCCTCATCAAGTATCATGAAACAACATGCGCTATATAATATATAACTAACGAGTAATAAATTTTATCTGAGCACGTGATAACTAATAGTTAAAAGAGCCTGAAAATTTAAAAACTTAATTTCATTCTATCTTTTATGACAAGAAAAACGAAAAATATTTCTTATAATTATCTATTTTAATAAAAGTATGAATCACATCAACGTACTTAACAACAAAAATGAAAAAGAAAAGGTAGGGTACAACTACTCCTTATAAAATGCATATATATATTTCATTATTATATAATATAAAAAACTTTTGCACAAATATAAATTATTATACTAGTCTTAAGGATACAGCACATTTGACCAAAATTGTTCAAGGATATGAATATATAAACAAGTAATCACAGTCTTCTCACATAGTAAAATCTAATCAACTTACAAAAAAAGAAAATGACTAGGAATTATAAAACTTTTAAGGAATAAAAAAATTGATCACACTATGTTCGTTTTTTCCTTAAACAAAAGTCTAAATTTATATACCATCTTCCTGTGAAGGATCATTCTTGTTTTTTTTCTGTTTCAAAGTAGATTTCAATTCTTGTTTCTCTTTTATTGAATCTAGTTTCTGATGCTGCTTCAGAAGCCTCTTGACAGCTCTTTGTTTTTGTCTATGGCTTAAAGGTTTTGAGACCTTACTTTCTTCTGTAACGACAAAAACAGAATTGAGTGTTGAAATATTGAAAAACTAAGAACTAAAGAAAACAAAGATCTATTTCTTACCTTTTAAAAAGGGGAACGAAGGGTCTTTCTGTTTTCTAGCTTTCCTACCCGGGCCACGTTTCTGGTTATTCAGCTCGTTAAATTTGGCTTTCCTTCCCATTATAATTAATCTAAATACAAATAACGAAAACTACTGCTAAGCACGTGGGTCGGTAACAAATTATGGGAGGTAACAATACACAACTGATAGACTAGCGCAACCTGTTGCCACCCCTACTAACTATCTGTAATTTCTATCTTGACTTGGAAACCAAGGTGATCTAGTAAATTGTGACAAAAAAAATTCTTAAAAATGTAAACATCATTCCCTGTAATGTGGAATTTTCTAAAGATACATATAATTTGTTTCCATATCTCCAACAACCAGGAATTAAGGAATATCTTGAATAATGTTCCTCAAACTTCCATTACTAATTCTCTGTAGCTCTAAAAAACTATCTGCATAAAGAGGATATAATTTTATGCCACACTGGCAATCCAAGATGTAACTCACCTTTATATATACACTTATCTCTATGTATATAATTAATTTATTGTTTTAATTTTTCTAGGAGGTCAGAAAAAAAAAAAAAAAAAAAGGATATAATTTTTATCATGCAGGGGCTCTTCATCTTTCTGATATATTATCATAGGAACCTTAACTAAGGAATCAGTTCTACAAAAAGCTAAGTATTGATTCCTCCTTCTAGTGCATTGGTTTCAAATTGGGATGCATTAGTTTTGTAGCATAGATGTATCTCAAATAGTTATTTTGTTTTAGAGAAATCTGTGAAAAAAAAATACATAATTTTTACCATGAATCAGTTTTAATTGAAATTTAGTTTCGAATTTATAAATATATTTTATTTTTAAATATAATTAGACAAATATATAAATATATTGTCCACACAACTATCTCATTGTTTATGATTCCATTTCAATTCATGATAGAAACAGATAGTTTATATGTTAGAAACCAAATGGAGACTCATACTTACTAAGCGGGTTCTCATGCCATACATTTATCTATAAATAACATATGAGAAAATTTAATATTTTAGATTCCATTAACTGCATGTTTTATAATAAATACTAACAGTTTACAAAAGACAATTACTTTTGGTAAAACATTCATGTATTACTTATTCAACACATAATAAGCAGTATACAATATACAAGTATACATAATAAAAAAATAGTAGCCTTACTTTTGTATATCAAGGTGCTTTAGTTTACAGTTAGAATTTATTAGGCCGAATCTGAACTACCAAGCCCACAAATAAAGCGTTATTCTCTTGGATTAAAAAACATTTTTTTTGGATATAGATACTTTTGAAACCTAATATGACCTCAGGTTTAAAATAAAACAACTCATGTTTAGTTGGTCAGAACACTTATTTCTTTTGTGCATCTGATTACATTTTTTTGTTTAATTTTATATATTGCCAGTCGCTCAGGTTGAGTGGTTATATTTCATAATTTTACAAAATTGAAGATAAAAAAGGAAGATATTACAACATTACTTTTATCACTGGAAAAACGTTTTTTATTGATTAATTTATTTTTTCTAGCTAAAATAGTTGGTTAAGTTACTTACGTTGTAGTATCATAACTTCTTATTTTACTTTAAGTTTCAGCTGAAATAATTTTCAGTGCCAGATTCACCATAGAAAATTCTTTGAATTGGTATGCAATTTGGAATTACTCATGTTTTGTATTGTTTCAGTTCCAAAATATATTATTATTTACTTTTATTAATGTTTTTTGGCAAACATCTTGAAAAATCATGTTTCACCTCCAAAACTAATTTGGTGACAGGATGCTTAGAAAAGAGAAATGTTAAAAAATTTTTCTCTATCTATGTAAAATTATTTAAAAAAATTAATTACCTTATAGATCTTACATTTAATTGAAATTATTTTTGAATTCTGACTGTGATAATCGAAAAAGTCAATCAAGAAAAACCACAGCCATTCAAGTTAGAATAAGTATCTCAACTAATTCTCACTGGTTGTAGGACAGTTTTTTACCTAATATTTTTTAATATAGAAGAATATTGGTTTTTTGTTGCACCTGAAGAAAAATATTCTGTTCTACTGTTTACTAAATATTTTAATAGAGTCCAAGTTCAGAGGGTCTTCATATTTATAGTGAAAATGGTCCCAGTCACAACAATCATGTAAATTATAACCCTAAAACTTGAGGCAGTACTGTCACATTATCTGGATTTGCTTTATGGCAAGTTGTACTAAAACTATCTGCACATGGGGGCTAAGTAATTGACACATATATACGCCTTAACAGTGAACTATTAGACTTCATGTCACCAGGGCCTTCATATCAGCAGGACCCTCCTGGGCCCTTGGTGAGTTTGAAAAATATGTGCTCTAGGTGAGTTTGCAAAATTAGCATCCTTGGAAAGTTTGAAAAATCTGTGTCCCCTATACCAAATTGTCTGAACAATTTACAGATTTTCTTTAAAATTGCTTATTGTTTTAATATAAAATTCAGTTGTTATCAAAGAAAAGCAAAACCTTAATTTGAAAATAAAAATGATTTCATGGATAACTAGGATGCGTCCTAGACATGGCTCTGGGTATCACTAACCTTAAATTAATTTATAATCTTGTTGTTCATTGGAAAAAAAATATTGTTTGTTGATTTAAATTATAAGTTTTTATCATTCATTAACCAAGTTGAACTGAGCTGCGGCTCCCCTCCCCATGGTTTTTGGGACCTCAGAAAAAGAACAAAAGAAAACTTATTTGTTAGATGATTTCTTTCAGGAAACATTCTATAATTAGGAAGTTAACATTGTTGAGTTGACATCTTCACAGAGCACAATAAACCTTTGAAGGGACAAGATTATGGGCATAGGGAGGGGGGGGGACCCTGGCTCCCTCTTAGTTTTTTGTGATCCCTCAAAAAAAGAAAGTAGTGAACTTATTTGGTACACTCTTCTTTTTGGAAATATGGTATAGTAAGGAAGGTAATGGCAGGGAATGATGGAGGGATCCAAAAAATCATCAGAGTTAAGAAATGTAAAACTGGTTTATATTTTCAATGTGCAAGCCATTGGATAAATTGCTTCTGGATAAATTAGATCTAGTTGTTAACGATTTATATTCAGTTGTTTATCTTTCTATAATTTCTTGTGATTATAGGTAATAAAAATTTAAAAACGAATGACTGAATTTTATGAAATAGAAATAAAATTGTGGGAGTATTTGTTGCAGAATCAGATATTTTTCTCTTACCCAAAGTTTCAGTAGGAAATATATATATACACATTTATGTATGTGCGTAGGTGTGTGTAATAGGTTGAGGTCTGCTCCCCCCTTGGCGAAATCCTGCCTACGCCCATGCTAGCACTATCAATAGTCTTCACTAAGGAAAAGTCTACCGATAGTTGTTAAACTCAATAAGGTTTCTGACGTCAAACTTTTCTTTAAAATTCTAATCATTTGGTCTAAAAACAAAATTAATAATTATTATCAAATCCACTTTAAACTGATTCAAAACAAAATCTAAAATTTCAAAATACCGGAGATGCTTCAAAATACTGACTAACAACCCTGAAAATAGCCAAATTTGGAGGAAATTCTTTCTAAACATTTTCCGAAAACTGACTTCTCCCAACTACGTTTATAAGTAATTTAGAGTATAGTAACCTCTTCGAATAACAGTTAAACATAATTTTCGCAGTTTGAAGAAGGCTTTAAAATCTCACATTCAAATAGGAAATTTCTTTATTATAAATTGGATTTGTGATAAGAGGATACTTCTCAATACTATTCACAATATTTTAATATATTAACCCTCAGATTAAGAATGGTTATCTGTACAGCGATTTTACTAGGCTGAAATAAACATCAGGTAAACAATTTTTTTTTAACATGAAGTTAAAAAACGAAAAAAAAAATACATTGTATTCCTTTACACTGCTCATATTTTTATCTCATTTTTGTTTGGAAAACAGATGAAATCATTTTCATTAATACTGGAAAACAAGGGGAGGGGAATTCCCCACCATTGGTGGGAAAGAACAAAGAAGTTAAGGCAAAAAAAAACTTTTTATCTAATACAAACTATATTCAGATACAGATTTTCATCTCTATATTCCAGTTTAGGAGAGCTCAAGAGATAAACTAAGTCTCAACAACACCGCAGCATTCATCCATATCTTTATGGGCACTAATAGTTCTACCCATTAACCCTCCACATTTACCTTATAGAATTTGATGACAAATCTTGACGGTCATTTATCTAATAAAGATATCCCTAAATATTGTATTTCAGCTCATTTGTTCCAAAGGGGCTGCTGGAGCTGCCCAAAGGAAACTAAAAAACATCCATGAAATCTTCATAACCATGCTTGAGGAATTATGGAACTGATATATTCTTCTATATATTACAAAATTCTTATTTTGGGAAGAGAATACGACAAAAATCTTCTTTTGTATTACTCTTATCAACTTCGATTTCGGTTGAAAATGACAATGTACTCGTATATTACTGACATACACATCACAGTGAAAAACCCAAGTCTGGAGAGAGTTTCGACGTGTTCAATAATTTCATTATCAGTATTGGGCTTTTATGTATGTGTATATATATAGTTTTCATTTCGACTATAAAAAATACAATAATTTTGTTAATTTAATTATTGTATATAATAATTTTCGTATGTTTTTCTTCTGACTGCAAACTCAATAAATAAGGTAGGTCAGAGTAAGTAATCTATTGTAAGTACGACATAATTTGTAGTTATTATGTGTTACTAAACTATGCAATTGTCAAAATTTCCTGATATATCTCAATGGCATCATGTCTGACTAGTGTTATTTTCAGGGAAAAATAATTGTTCGCAGTGCTTTAATAATTAATTTTAAAGAAGCGTTAAATTTATGAGCGTAGAGCTTTAAGCTGGCGAGACTATGCCAGCTTTAAGTGGTGCAATAACTTACAACTTAGGTAATCCAACCTGACCTCTAAGATTGAACCCCAGACTGCTGCAGGAGATTCTGATATAAATTCTATATTTATCTATTTCTATTATTGTCATTATTACTATTTTATTATTTTTCCTCTTCGTCTTTTTCTCAAATTAACTTTTTCTCCCCATTAGTAATCAGGTATTTATTTTATTAAATCTATAATTAATTGTCTTTGTTATTAACTATATTTTTTTTTTCAAAGAATTAAGATTTGTATCTATTTGTTTATTTATTTTTTTATTCATTTTATTGTATATATTTTTTATAATTCATCTTTATTATTAACAATTGTTTAAAATTTATAGCTTTGTTTATAGTTAGGGAAGTCTTTTGAACCAGACTATACTCCCCCCTCCCGTTCCATATAATCAATTGTTATAAAAAATAAATAAATAAATAAAATAACTGTTATACTAACCATATAAGGTCCACCATCCAGGCTAACCATCATGTATTAAATAAAAAATGTGAATATGAATTAGCATATATGTGTTGCCTTGTGATTTACAATAGTATTGTTATAATGTCGTTCTCGGTTTTTAGCCCATTTGCGAGAACTTTTGAGCTGGTTAATTCAAGAAAAGGATGGACACGCCTTAGTAAAATTTCACATTTTTTCAAATCTGTAACAATAGAGCAACCTTACATTTTTAAAGAAAATCTGAGATGGTAAGGTATAAGAGTGATTGAAGTGACATGGAATGACCCAATAGAAAATATAACAGTAAATGAATCAAAAGACTCATCAAGGACTTATCAATTTCCGGATGGTTTTCTTTTATAAAATATACTCAGGGCAGAATGGAGGTCTGACACACATTCTACAATAAATATGTCATGGCAAAGGTACAAATCTGTGTAAGGTCTGAGTGATGCTTTTTTTTCTTGCTCCAGTCACGCTATACAATTGATGTCAATCAATAACAGCGGACGAAATTTGATTTCCTTTAAAAGATAAGTGGTAGTAAAAATAAATTTATATAGATGATTCAGTTCATTAAATCTCATATTTTTTTTTGTCATTTCTCTTATTGCCACCAATTGAGGAAGGTACTATAGTCGATGTCCAATTTTTCTAAATACGTTTATGGTGATTGGTCTGGGTGACTGACTCCCGAATAGATACACAAATTTCCTTGCCCACCCCTCCTTTTTTTTTGTCAGGCACGACGCCTTGGCATAATCAAAAACCTGTTTTTTAAACTTTAGCACCAAAGATCTTGATGAAGTACCTGAAACCTTCAACTTAAAACCCTTTCGCTTTTTCAAAGTTAATCTCAAAGGTAAATAAGGAAAAAATCAAATAAAAGAACGAAAAGTAATTAAAATCATGTAACAATGTAAAAGAATAGATAACATGAAATAAAAGTAAACCAGAGCAGTCCAGAGCTTGAAGAGATTCCTATGATATCAGACTTTCAATTTCTTGTACGAAATCCAGAAGTAATCCGGTTACTTAACATTTCCTCTCAAATGCGCAATTGGTACTAAGGCAATTACTCGGGGGTAGTTGTGTGGTTGAGTTTAATTGCTGAAAACTATCATTTGCTAATCAGCAGTTATTTAACATTTTTCAGTCGATGTGTATGTCTAGACGAGGTATGACTGTTAGTGTATCTGTCTTTTTTTAAAATCATACTTTACATTCAGAGAATACAGACCTCTCTAAATAGCATTTAATAGTAACGTTTCACCACAAAACTGCAACCTCTTAAATGACTTCCTGGCAAATTACTATTAAAATTCTGGGGTTTATTATCGCGAGCTTGTACAAACGTAAACTCAACAATAATTCGCGATTCATCAAGATAAACTTAAGCGATGATTAGGACAATACAGACAAATGAAGCTTTTTGATTGGAAATATATTAATCATGCCCTTAAATATGACGTACCTCATTAACAAGGACTGACATTAATGGACATCTTCTGTACAAACAAATTTATTTGCGCATCAAGGTTAGAGTGTTTCCTATCTTGAGCAGGAAGTTTTTATCTGAAAACCAGAACTGACGAAGTAAAGTTTTTTTTTTTTTGAGATATTTATTGTTGACCAAAATTTGGGAAAGGTCTGCTGGTAAAGAAGAAAGAGATGAGGAGGGTGGTGGCATAGTCAAAGTAGAAGACCGTTGAGAAGTGATAATTTGAGGGCTGGAGTTCAGGATTAACAATAAATAATTTTTGGAACAGTGAACAATAAATTGATTAACAATAAATAGTTTTCTTCTACAATTTTTATACCTTTATTGACCGCCACCCGGACTATCTTCCTACTACAGTTTTTGTTTTTACTTTCATTTTAAGACAATTAATTCTGAACAAGTTAGTTAAACATAATTCTAACGTTTTAAATAAATTTCTGATTAATTAATTATAGCAGAAATATCCATACGGTCTCAACACTTTTTCATTGTCTTTAAACCCCTACGTTTCAGCATTCCGTTTATGCAAATTTATAAGATGCATGTTATAATAATATAACTTAAATAATAATATGACTTATATTATTGTTTATATTTATAGATTTAACCACAAAAGTAGTTTCACCAATTCTAGTACCATTTCTCGAATACATATTTCTATATTCATAATTGTAGACAAGTACAATTAGGTATAGAAATCTTTGGTTTGTAAAAAAGTGTACAAATTTCAAAATAAAATTGTAATAAGTAAGAATCATGGGTAATTATTTCAAATGATTTTGACACCAAAACCAGTTTAGTTATATTTTTTGAGGTATACTTTAGCATTAAATTTTAAATAAATGTGGTTTATTTTGAAATACAAGAACTTTTGACTTTTCAACGTTTAAGGTAAGAGAGTTATTTGCGTAGTATCGAATAGTTTGGGGCCTTAGATATCTCGATGGCATCTAAATTTCTTAGATGGAATTTATTAAATACCTATAAGGATGGCCCTTTGAGTGGAAAGCTAATCAGATACTGGTTCAAATTATCATAGATGCAAGAAAAGAGACTCCCAAAACTGCGGTGTTAGGTGCAGAAATCCCTGATGCAGGATAAAACTGGGACTTCCAAGTTAATTGATAGCTCACCAATGCGGATGTAGATGTGTTCAAAGGTTTATAGGAAAACACAAAGGTGATATTCTTGAAAAGATCCTGAACCACAACTTATCAACTGATATCAATAGAGCATTGAACTCCAACAGTCACCTCATATACCAATCACTTTGTAGTTTCAACCTACTTAAACCTGAAGCATATCCTAACATTTAGGCTAAATTAAACAAAAAAAAAATTAATGTGCATCAGCCAACTAAGATTAGGAAAACCGACTCTGTCCATTCTGCAAAAGTTATTTCAATAAGGGTTTGCATCATATCCTCCTACATTGTTACACCTTTAATGAAAATGGACAGTATATCTTAAAGCAACCCATATCCGTATCTTGCGAATTAAAGAATATACAAAATATAATTACCATTGACTGTGAAGTTAAATTGAATAGACTCTATATTTACATTGTAACAGTTTGACTTTATAGGTGGCAAATAAATAGTGTGATATTTTCGAACAACAGTTTTCGAATCCAATTAATATTTGTATTTATATTACGTTTTGGTTTATTTAAAAAAATTCTCGTTATTTGTATAAAACTTAATATAATGGAGTAAAGAATATTATGTTAATAGTTTTGTATTATCCAGTTTGTTTTATTTTTTGTTTATTGTTTTCGTACAAGATTTTGTCTTTCACAATTAAATATGTTCTATTCTATTCTATCCTTTATTTTTTAATGAAGTAGTGATTATATGTTTCAAAAGAGAATTAGTCAAGGTGATTTAATGTTTCATTTCTAGTTCTTATCTCGTGTCAATATAATGCTCATTTCTCAAATGAAAACGGAGTTAAAATATGCTAATACACGTGAGGATTAGTGTGTAAAGAATCAACTGGCGTAACCGATTTCATTAATCTGGAAATTATACATAAATTATGAAAAACAAATCCAATATAGTATGAAATAATGATTAAAATATAATAGCTGTTAGGAACGATTACATTAATTAAGGTTGACAGTGCAACTGTCAAAGGCTAAAACAAATACTAGTATACATCAGCATTTCTTCAGAATCTCAGGAGTACAAAATTAATATTTTTTTAAAGAATAATATATTAAAAGTGGCACTTCAGTATTATATTTCATTTATAATTAGTGTTTGTAAATAAATAAAAAACTTTAATTTTTTTTTTTATTACAAGAAAGATAAAATCCTTAAATAAATCCTTTGTAATGATACATTAATTTCTGCTCAGATGAATTTTCAAATTTCTCTGGACAATCATATTTATTGATTTAAACAATCGAATTTGATTAGCCCCAGTCCATAACTCTCTATCGTGGAATTAGAAATTTTCAAATCTGCTTCTAAGATAGCCTTAGAGTTGCCTGGCAAGCCGTTTCATAACAAAAAAAACTATTAGAAATGCCATTAAAAAATATTATTAGGATTAAGAGGACAAAAAAACTTTGATTATCGAGGCCAATGATGAGAGGCTTGATCGATCCCGTCATTATTTCATATCCATCTTAGCTCCTCGTTGAATCTGACCCTGGGAAATGTTTGGTCTGAAAGTTAAAACAATTTTTTTGATAAAAAAACATCTAAATTGCAAGCAAAAAAAAATTAGGAAAGGTTTTGATTTATTTTAGTTATCATAACACATTTAAGGACGGCAAACTACTTGCCATTAGCACTGTATATATTTTTTACTCCAATACCGATAAAAAAAAATCTTTGTCTTGGACAATGAAAACCTCTTATAAAGACAGAAATAGATTTTAATGACTTGCGAGGTTTGATATTTGAGTCATTCGTGAAGTTCTAAACGTGACGTTGGCCACCGCGTTCACTCTTATTCCTTGCACTAAATTGGGCGATAAAGGTAAAAAAATAATAGTTATAATAGTTTTGAATTAACATTGTTGATAACTAATTATAACAATAAATAGTTATTTATAGTGACTATTGTAGATAAAGTTATGTTCATTAGTTTAATTTTTTTTAACATTTTATTATCGGTATTCTAACCAATTAATCCTAGCTAATAATTTTAAGATCGTATAGATCAATAGTTGGACAGTAATTCATTATCAAATTAATTTCAATAGTTTATTTTAACATTTTCGCTATTGGTAATGATTCCGTTGGTGTAGCATTTTTTTGCCACGAAAATAGTTACAGAAATCATTAATTAAAATTTTATTAGTTGATTTTACGTTCGAGTTTTGCTTGATAGTAAATTTAGCCAATAGCTAACATTATAAAATTCATGATTAATTTTTTTTTTTAGTTGTTTCTTATGAAAAATTAGTAGCTACAAGTCACCCGCTATTTGAGAATCATAATGAAAAGTGAATTAGATCATCATTTTTTCACCTATGACTCCTTAAAGGTGAATTCTCGCATTTATAAATATAAGAAATTTAACAGTATTGAATTCAGCGTCGAATGACTCGTACAATTGGTTATGTAGTACGTTCTAAAACGTCAAACGAATTTTTTTTTTCAAATACCTTAACTTTTCGCAAAGATAAAGCTTTTAGATGTTGTAGGCCAAAAAAGAGACCTAATACGCAACTTTATCAAATGGATTAGCTAATTGGAAGAGTTTTAGAACAGCTAGAAATAATTTACCGTGTTAAGTGCGATAATAACTAATTTTTAAACATCCGAAAACAGACGTATCTTTTATGCGTTGCATTTTATGCATGGGTCCTGTAGTATTATAAATCCTACTATTTAATCCTGGGTGTCAATCGAATTAACCTAAGGTCTCTGTTCAGCAATGCGCAGTTCCTGTGAACCTAAGTTGAACTAGAAGCCGAGTATTCACCGTGACGTATCCTGACTTCAGCTGTCTATCGTGTCCTCCAGCAGAACATCTCAAATCTACTATATTATTGCATTGTCATAGGGTTTTTGTATTTGTACTGAATTTCAGATTGATCGTATAATCAAAAGTGAGCTAAAATTAAATTACAAGATTTAACTGTCTTGCAACAGTTAAGCTAAATAAATTTGTTTAGAATATGAGGAATTAAACACAATATTACTTAAATAAAACAATATTCGTCCGCATGACGAAAATTTGTCATTTGTATATTACAGAAAATAATCGATTCTTGTTCCTTTAATTCTAATTTTTACCAAATGAAGATAATTCCAATTAAGAACTGATTTTAGCTTCAGTAGCGTAGCATAACGGTGCTAACGTTAACAAAAATAAAGTAAAAACATATTTTTTGGTTTCAGTTTAAAGTTTAAGAGCTTGGGTGTTCGGATATTTATTTATGTCGTATTATTATTAATTTTCTGACGCAATTTTAATCAAAATAAAATGGATAACGAAAATGGAATATTTATGTGAATATTTATGTAATATAGAACATTTATGTGATTGTGAGTATAGTAATAACATTAATTTTTTGAAGCAGGCCTACCTCCGCTATTATTTAGGAGACAAAAACTAGCTATTAACTATGTTTCCAAATTATTTGAACAAACAAATCATCCAACTTACAAATATATTTTTCGATCTAAATTCTCCATTGTTTTTCGGCAGAAACGAAACCCAACACTCCCTCTGGCAGAAAGAATCACTTTGGCTATCTCTACACTTAAAACGATTCCGATAATGAAGCCTGAAATTCAGAACC
>NW_027105041.1:563969-566929 GCF_000696795.3 Halyomorpha halys
GCATATATACCATACTGGATAATTTTTTTATCATAGTAACTTTCTTTGTTTGTATTTATGTACAGACTTAATTAGCCATATACTTATATACAAATATTTGTGTATTTCTTTGTATAAATACATACATGAATATATTTTCGAAACTTTTAAATCCGTCGTACTCGACTTAAATTTAAAGTTAAGTAATTTCACATAATTTAAAATTATAAAACATAACAATTTAACAAACAATATCCATAAACATTATAAATATAAATACCACAAAATAATATTTCAACTTTGCCAGCGGTTGACAACTTATTAATTATTTATAAAGTTAAAGATTAAAAAATAATTTAGTTTACCTAAAAAAAAAAAAGATAACTTTGTGTTTCCAGTAATTCATTTAAACCCTTGTGTGTATTTGATTTTTTTTTTATCACCAGAAGGCAAAACAATAAACAAAAAAATTATATATAAAGACTAATATTTTTGTTTTTTATCATTTTTCGAAATTTCACTGAAATATATAAGATTTTTAACAATTTATGTTGTTTGTTATATAGATCATAACATTTCTATAGATAATATAAAAAACAAAATCCGGCATTTCGAGAATGTCGGTGCAAAAAATTAATGGACGAATACGTTTTCAGCTTCTATACAAACATTTTACTTATGCTAGGATAAGTTAAAATACAAGATGTCATTTTGTAAGAATAGGGGAGGGGATAGACACCCCTGAAAAGCAGTGGAGGGAGAAAGGGTAGGCGATGGACGCTCGCTTTACTGCAGTATTCATCTGTGTTCTATCCGTGTTAGACAGTTAAGCGTCGCTCATATTCGTAAGTTGTTGATATTATATCGACTATTAATTAATAATAATAATTAGATATATTTTTTAACATAAGCCGTATTTATTGTATAATAGAAGAATGCGAGTAATTAAAAAAAAAAATTATGAAATTTTTCACGAAACTATATACTAGATTTGTCATTTTATGTCAGATATTATTTTTTTAAAAATAATTTAATACTGAATGAAGTTATTCCATTTTTATCATCAGATTTCCATTTGAATACAAATATGTAAAATTTTATTTACAATACCATGACAGAAGATCATTAATAAGCTTACATATTATTATGTTTAACAGAAGTTAATATCAACTTCATCTATATTTTACATTTTATTTCTTCTTGATGATGTAATGTAAACAAATATATATTTCTGTAATTTGATTATAATTGTACTTGTTTAAAAATAATACATGACATCTCTACAAATTTGGACCAAATTACACATGTTTGATTTTTAGATAAATTTCTTCCAATATAAAACAATAAAATATATGCCCTTCTGTCTCAATACAAAATATACCATTCCAGTTATATTGAGTTTGTCTCACGATCGTTAAATTTTATTTAGGTAAAATAAAAGTAAACAAAGAAATAAAAATGTCATATAAATGCTTGCATTTTTTTTCTCTTTTTAATGAAAGTAATATAAAAAGACATTAAGAAGTAATTTCATTAATTTAAAATTACAAAACATAATAATTCAACAAAAAATATACTTAAACATTATAAATATAAATACCACAAAATAATATTTCCAATTTGCGGTTGACAACTGTCCTTCCTGGGATTTAATGGTTTATATTATTAAATATTAAAAAAATGTGGAATTAAAGGGAAAAAATAATACGCAAAAACGTCTAGATTCTAAGCTTAAGATGTAGATGTTGTATGTTTTCCGAATGAGATGACGTCTTACAAAATAGCGAAAATTAAAAAATCTACTAAACGTTGTAGCGTGCGGTTTTCGGCTAAAAAATAGTGAATTTTCACTTAAATATTCAGATACTAATGTATTTATGTATTTAAGTGCGTACATTAAGTGATAATTTAAAATTTTACAATAATCGTAATACTTTAGTTTACTTCCAGACACGCAAAAACTTGCAAACATTTCTGTTTTTTATATATATAAATAGTTGACCGTATAATTTAAAATATTGAGAAGATGGTTAGGGTTGCGGTCAAAAAAGAATAAAATAGCTTTCAACTATTTATTTTCCGACGTTTCGTCCCACTTTGTAGGGCTTCTTCAGGGCTGTTCAAGAAGATAGGTTCAAGGTTGTCGTTTGACCGCAAGATTGTTCTTCTCCATATTTCTGTTTTATTGATTTTCAGTTTAAGATTAAACAATACATGTCAAAGCTGTATATACATTATTACCTTTTATCGGCCTTGAAACTTTTGATTCAATCTCGATTTTAATTCAATTAAATGAGGCGAACGAATTTTTATTTACACGGGTCTGTTTTACATAATGAGTATGATAAAGCGTAGTGTATAAAATTTCGATTTTCTTTCTCTCTTCGGTCATAGATTGTCCTTTATTCCTGTTGGTGTAGTTTTGAAAAATTTTGTCGTTGAAAAAAAGGATTGTAGCAACTTCTTTAAAAGACCGACGAATCCTCAATTACTTGATAGCTTGATTTACTGAATGAAGTTAGAAGTTGGAAGGTAATGCCACACCTGACCCACTGCCGTATTCCGTTTGGACAAACTTCCTTACCTTTGTTTCAAAACATTTACTTGTACTGAGTGGTGCTATAACAAGGATACGGATAACAAGGATATTATTATTAATAAATGATTAATAATGCAATACACTTAATCGTAAATCAAGAAAACAAATCAAAGATGTCACAAGAACTATTATAAAAATCAGAAACCGAATTATTTTAATCCCAGCTATTTAGTAAATTGTAGGAAAGATGAATGGTATACTAAACAGGATAGTAATAACATTTCATAAAATTAATTAGGTAATATACTGATTATTTGTTCTTAAGAATAATCAATGTTTAAAGGTTTTGAAACTTTTTATCATTGGTAGTTTTAAAATTTCAAACATAGTTCTAAAACATTAAATGGCAGGTGAGCTAGTTAAATCTAGATATCATTTAATT
>NW_027105041.1:566979-569722 GCF_000696795.3 Halyomorpha halys
TTTTTTCTGAATCTGAATCTTTAATTCAGATCATTAAATTTGGGAGGGGGAGGATGCGATTTTTATATTCCTCTGACGAATTTCGCAAAAAAATTTCAAAATTGTAAAAAAGAAAAAAGGATGGTTAATATTGAATATAATATTTTACCACGCTGAACGTGACAGTAAAAAGATTCACGCTTAGATGTTAAGGAAGCACATAACAATATCTCGTGTTTCTAACAATTGAAGCAGCTAAAATAGCATAAAGTCGAATTGTATGGCTTGGTCGAAATAAAATCCACTAATAAAACAGAACTTTGATCCAGGAGATATAATTCCATGAGAATCTTACCGACAAAATGTAGCACCGCTTAAACCTTTCGTTTAATCTTACGCTAAAAATTATTTGTGATTTCTAGCCACGTCAATTGTAGATTTATTGAAACTTTTCAGATTTTTAAGATGGTATCTCATTCCAAAAGGAGATGCGTAGGATCGTGTTTTTTTTGTCAATTTGGTTTTTAATTCTACATAAATATTTTTATTTATATTTAATAATAAAAACAATTAAACTCTAGGAAAGAAAGTTAAAATTCATTGGCAAAGTAGAAATATAATCTTTTGGTTTTTAATCATTTTCTTGGTTTCTAACTCGCAAACAAAACGAGTGTATAGGTATATACAAGAATTTTTTTTAATTGATAAGAGTTGAATATAATTGTAAATAACTGCACGTTAAAATTAATTAATCAGAAAATGTGAAATGTCCCATAAATATTTACAAAAACGTTAGAACAATAGAATGGTTTAATTTAAAAAAAAAAATCATTGTTGAACAAAGGTGACATTAAATTATTATAAAAATATTGAACTACTATGCAATGCTAGTGAAGAAATTATTTTTATGATACAGTCCTTTATGAGGATCCTTTAACAAACTAATAATCTTCATAGTTAAGCAATAAATACAGTAAAACCCCGCTTATCCATCCTAGTCGCTATCATGATGATCGTATCATAAATCTCAATGATAATGTGGTAAATATTAATACAAAACTGAATATATCAGAGATGTGATGAAATTAAATTGATCAGTCCATGTTAATATGATTTAAAATTAAAACAAAATTTTAGGCACATGATTTAATTTAAGTGTATATATAATTTTGGAGTATTTACTGATAGTCACAATGTTAATTTCCTTTGTTTTCTCAGTACTTTATTTATTTATAAAAATAACCGATTTCCGCCAATTAATACCAAAAACCAAAAAAGGGCCAACAATTTTTAAGGAAAACGGTTTAGCGCTTGTTAGTGAGAAAAAAAGTTGGGCTTGGAAATCGACGTCGAAAATGACAGTCACTGAAAAACAAAAAAATTAGGTCGAAAATCGTAAGGCTCAGTGATTTATAACAAATAGTTATCATAATTTTTTTTTGAGAAAGTTCATTTCGAAAATAAACATTGTAATTTGCCGGTTTAACGTAATATTAAGTATGTTAATCAAACAACTATTTAATTTCAAAATGAACTTTCTCAAGAAAAATGAATGATTATGAAGCATATCTACATGCTAAATCTGAAATTGCAACATCATATCTTTCATCGAGATAATTTACACCACGCAATCGGTTGTTTTGGAAATACACATAACTGGGTCACTTCTTCGCAGAACCTGAAACAGAAGTTTTTCAATTGTTTAACTTGTTTTCGGAATTTCTTTATTTACTGTATATATTTTATGATCATAAATTAGTAAAAACTGTTATAAAAAAATAAGTCCTTTTGTTATCATTCCCATGAGGAACCTCCTACTCGACCTGCGAAATACAACTGATGCACTACATAACTTTCGGTGCCACTTCCGGGGTATTGTTGCAAAATAGGTAGCCCTTTGTCACTTGGAGATATTTGAATCAATTGTGACGTAAATAAGAATATGCTGTTACTACTTCATAGTTACAAAGAATACCGAAATATTAATGTGTTCTTGTTTAAATTCAAGTATAAATAAATGACTGGAATTCTAGTTAAATCAGTTTTCAAACGATGCAAATAATTAAGTCATTTATAGTGGTCATTATTATTCAATCTCAACGGATATATATTATAAAAAAACCTCCACCAAGTACTAATTATACATATACATATTATACACCAGTAAAAAATGTTATACAGATTTTAAACCGGGAAATGATAAAAAAAAAATCGTTTTTATTTTTAACTGTTCAAAGTTCAAATAATGTCGCGTAAATCTACATAATTAGGTTGAAAGTATTTTTTAATTCATTAATTAGTTTTAATGTTTCGTCTTACACGCAAAAAATGTTGCGAAATCAGGGAAAAATTGTTCGATATCCATCAGACTGATAAGCTTTCGTTGCTCATGTATTATATAGCCCACAATCCGTCCAGGACAGTGCCTGCCTAGTAAAAGTGTACTGGATTCTTAACTGGGTGGCGATGAAAGGATCATTTGTCCAGGATCTACCAAGCCCTATCAGCAATTGGGAAATAAATAAACATTTATGTGAATTTCCGAATTTTTTAGAATCGAGGAGTGCCATGTATTTACTACTATTTACTTCGCCAACTGCAGAAATAAATAATTAGGTTGAAAGTATTTTTTAATTCATTAATTAGTTTCAATGTTTCGTCTTACACGCAAAAAATGTTATACAGATTTTAAACCGGGAAATGATAAAAAAAAATCGTTTTTATTTTTAACTGTTCAAAGTTCAAATAATGTCGCGTAAATCTA
>NW_027105041.1:570307-572320 GCF_000696795.3 Halyomorpha halys
TTTTTTAGAATCGAGGAGTGCCATGTATTTACTACTATTTACTTCGCCAACTGCAGAAAGAATCTTTGATGGCAGAAGCTTGAAGTATAAAAGGAATGTCGGTTTCCGAGATGAAAGAACTTTTAAATACTAAAGAAATTTGCATGATTTCTGGAGTGGAATTTTAAAAATAAAATTAATAAGATAGGCTATCCCTTAAAATGAAATAGTGATTGGTCAAATTTCTTATTTATCATAAAATATTTTAATTAGGGTTTTCGTGAGCACATTTGAAGTAAATTGAACGGTTCATATTTAAGTTAAATTTGAAAAAAATTGAATAGGTTTGTTTCAGCGACAATATTGGCTGTCAGAAAATAAATGTAAAACCCCAATTCCTCATGCTTCAGACAGTTTTTGACGGTCAAAAGTATTCGTAAGGAAAATCCTAATGTATAGTTTGAATCGTATTGTAAATTGTTCACAAAATATAATTATTTTAAATAATCAAAGTCCAATATCTTAATACTAAGTCGATTATAAGTTCATAATGACAGAAATGGGTAGGTTCTGGTATAACTAAAATTTTATGACATACGCTTCCTTGCATTTTATAGCTAGCTATAGATGTCCAACTGTTGAATGAAGCTTTATTTTAGATGGTCGAAATTGTAATATAACATAATAATAATAATATTAAAAACAATACCAAATCATGAGCATATCCATGCACGGATACTTCACTATCCAGAGTCAACCATTTTTGTATATACATTGCTTATTCTTTGACGTATGAATATAAGAGCGCAGAGAAAATTGAATTTACTTGTTTTAAACCCGAACGAACCTAAAACATCTCGAAATAATAATTTCAATTTTGAACTTTATTGAATGATTCGAAGTCAAATAAGAAAAAGATAAAAAAATAAAAATGAAATTCTTAAGTTAATTTAATAAATATAAATCAGATAATGGAAGATTGAGCGTGTGTATAGATGAATGGAATATGGCCTTTCTAATTATTGAGCCTCAATAAAAATAGTATAATCATTTACTATTTGAATTTTTTTGACCGCACCCGGACCATATTCCATTCATAAATCAGATAAGAATTCTTCTATAGTCGGTTAGTTCGCTTTTGTTTTATGCCGTGATTTCGCTGATCATTAACACTAATTGATTTTTTTTTCTATTTCATTTTATATTTGTGACGATAAATTTTGTGATGTTAGAAATTGAAATAATAATTGTATAGTTTTATCATCGTTCCTAAGGTTCGTTGATTTGTCCGAGATTAATCCAAAATTATTCAGACCACATATTACAAATATATATATTATATATTTACTATACTCTCTCTATACATTATAATAATTAAAAAGATAGCCAATACAGTTGGGAAGCACAACGTTTGTGAATACAGTTTTTCTTTCTCTAGTACATTCAGACACGACCATAGAAGGTGTTTATTAGAAAAAAATATTTATTTGATATCTTGAGTGGGACACTTCTTGGGATATGATTTCAGTAACTTTTTTTATTTATTTTATGAAAAGTCAAGTGTTACCGTGTTCTCCACTGGAAGAAAATATTCCAATTTGACACGGAAGGCCATTGAGAACAAATTAGGACACATAACCTGTTTAGATAAATTACTACACGTTGGGTGAAAGCTTCAAGTATGTACTAAATGTTTAGACCTTTTGACAGACCAACTATCCTGCAAAAAATTAGGCTTCAAAACCCTTTATATATATAAAAAAGTGGATCAAATGGAAAAATGTTTATTTTAAGACCGGTTTACCACTACCAATAATGATTTTTATACTATCTTGCCCTTTAGTAATTTGGAAATATTTAATACTAAAGATGAAAAAAGAATAAAAAAAAAAGAAAGAATCGATGCCTAATTTATCTACTTTATGAACATAGTTGGATTAAAATACGGGTAATAGAAAAAAAAAATGCTTTTCTATCATTTTCTCTTTATATCGATAAATATATTTTGAAGGAGGGATGAAAAGAAAAATAAGT
>NW_027105041.1:574070-575649 GCF_000696795.3 Halyomorpha halys
TTGTATCTCTTTTTTTCTGATTATACCATGTATGTGTAATTTATATATGTCCGATTACGGATTGATAAGTATGCTGTGTGAGATAGCAACCTGATGTATTTAGGCAGCATAGATAAATAAAGTATTTCTCTCTCTAGCTCTTTTAATTTTTTGTTCGTAAAAAAGAATTTTAAATCAATAAAAAATATATGCACACTTAATTAATTATATATGATTATAATTAATCACTACAATGTAGCAATTTCTGGGAGAAAAAAAAATTATCCTGATATCTCCATCTTTTATTTAAGAATTAGATAACTTCATATTGCAACGGGTTCGAATCCTGCCATGACAGCTAATTGTTTATTCTGTTACAGTGCAGTAAGTCAACCCTGTGTGTTGGGACATTTCTCACGGGTCCCCTCAGCCTTCATAAAATGAGTACCCTTAATTGGGGAAACATCTGGTGGTTGAGCGTGATCATTAACAAAAAATCAATTGGTTGCCCAACCTTTGTTTAAGAAACAGTACTACTATATAATGTACTGAATCCCTGACCTGGGGTTGCAGTTTCAATTTCATTTACTAAAGGTCATATATTCTTTAATGTTGTAATTTTTGGAAAAACAAACGCGCTCTAAATTTCATACATCTTGGAATTGGATAAAGTTTAGGATCTAATAAATAAATTATAGAATATAATTTGACCCTTAGAAAATTGTACTCAATTTTTTAAACAAGATAATTAAAAGTTTTGTAATCTCATAGTTATTATTTTTTGAAGTGTTCACTTTAAGTAGAGTTTACAAAAATTAACAATAACAACTATAAAAATTAATAAAATTGCACTAGGTAGTAGTGAGATTAAGTAAGTAGATTAGGCTGGAACCGGGTAGCTTTGTATTCAATTTATGTTCGCTGCACTAGGTGTTTGGTTACTCCAACGGATGCCTAATTTTACAAATGCATGAAATTACATGTTTTTATTAGGCATTATTAATCAGATTTGGTACATAGTTTCAGCATAGATATAAATTATTTGTGGACCAGCTTCGTGCTGCAATATCATTCAATAAGGAACTTAATATTATAGAACGTTCACCTAAGTGTCAGGATGCATTTGTAATAATTGCGTGATTGACATAATGATAATGTCAGGATTAGAATCTTGATAATTACAGGATCCGATGATTGGATGTATCATAATAACTGCAACCACTTGCAAATTGTTATTATTATTGCATGTGCATCGGAGCAGAATGTCCGTTACATTTTTTTAATTTACTTGTTTGAATAATTGTTGGCTGGGGCATTAATTTAATATAATAATAATAATTTAAAACTAAAGATAGCGGGTAGCTCAGTGGTAAGACATTGTGACTAGGATTCGAATGCGGCTGTGACAGATAATTATTTGCTGTCTCACTGTAGCCATACGTCAGTACTGTGGGTTCCGGAGGCCTCTGGCACATGAAGTGCATACCCTTAAGAATTGATGAAAATTTGGGGGCCGAGCGTGATTCAGACGAAATCATCTCATTGCAAAACCGTTGGTCTAGTAATACTTCCTTACAAAGTACCTGCACCCCTTACACTT
>NW_027105041.1:577054-580063 GCF_000696795.3 Halyomorpha halys
AGAATAGCAGAATGAAAGTATATGGTACGGTTACACAATAACTCGTCTGACTTGTTTACACCATCGTCGTGCTTCGGAAAGATCTGTAACATGCTCCTTCTTAAAAATGAATTATCACAAGGAGGGTGCCGTGATCAGACCCCGTTCCTTTCAGATAATCTTGAGTTCCTAGATCTATGGAATTAATTTATAGAAGGTAATTAATTCATTATAAGCTGCGGTAAGGGGTAGATCAGAAGAAATTTCCATTTCTGACTACTTGAGCTTGAGCAGGCTGAGTTTTAATAAATATAATACAAAAACATATTCCTGACTGAATCCTTTAATACTGGACAATTAAAAAAATTATAGACCTAATTCTTATGCAAGCAGACCAAAATTGAAGACCAAAATACCGAACTACAGTTCACACAAATCAAATACATTTCTGATACTTCATCTGAGTTTACTGAATTTTTATAAAGTATACTTGATGGAATAAAGCACCAAAGTACATTTCTACAATTAACGGCGACTTTAAAACATTGTAAACGTTTATTTTAAATAACTTTTTTGTTTGGATTTGATTTCGTCATTAAATATTGTTTTATTTGGACTTTTATATTTCATCCAATTCACCCATCTCGTACAGTTATAAGATTAATAATATTTATTTAAAATAGATGAATATGAACCAAACACAGAGAAATGTGGAATTTGGTAATAACTTCATTAAAAAATCCTGGAGTCAATTTTTTTATTTTTATTTTTTTTTTAAGGGCAGTTTTTTCAGTCACTGTTTACTCAAGAATTCACAGCGGACAAACAAGCTTTCTAAACTGTCTTGTTTCTAGACTTGTAGGAGGAAAAAGTTTTGTACATTCTCATGTGTATTTCTATTATGTAATAATTTAGAACTCATTTTAACAGCAATAATGTAAAAAAAAAAAATAGTCATTTGTTTTAATACCTTATTTTATTATTAAGAACGTTCTCTAAATTTTACATGACGAAGGAGGAAAACACGGCGTCCTTGAAAAACAACTTTATTTTTTTTGTACCCTTCATTAAAATAAAATTATTACTTCATACATATAATGCATGAAATATATCATATATATTTTACTGAGTGTTCTCCCTTTTGTGGGGTTATACGCTCTCCCGGGGTTATACTTCCGCTTGTGGCATTATGCAGTGTTGCTATGAGTCCAACTAAGGTGGTATAGTCTAGCTATAGCCTAAGGCTAGGCCATGGAATTAATGCAACGTAAATTGAAAAACAACTTTATTTTTTTATTTTTTTTTTTCATACAAAAAAATAAACAAAATAAATAATTAAAAAAACTAAAAAAAAAAACTTTAAAGATGAAAACAAATATAAAACAATTGTCAAGAATACTTACTGTGTGAGATGTGCTATAGATATAATTTGTATATTTAAATAGTGTAGTATTGTTTGTGGCTGAACGGGCAAATGGAACCGTTTGCTTGCATAAGATATAATCATCCGTAACGGTTTGGATGCGGTTGCATACGTTATAAGGGTTAGCTGCAGGACCGGTAACATTGTTTTGCACCTTAAAAGCAAATGCTAGTGAACACATAATCTTCTGGATTTATGAAAAATGTTAATAAAATTGATAATTAATTAATAATAGTCTAATCTGAATTTTCGAGACTCATTGTAATAAAAATATCGCTGTGCATCGAGTCCTCTTAAAGCCTGATTTGGCAAGGCCAGCCATAATAGACAGGTGCCATAAGTAAGAGGTCAAGTATGTTATGAATAAGTTCAGGGACCAACTCAATAATTGCTGATGATTTGTTTTTACATTTGGAGTTATTAGATTTGTTTTATTGGCTCTTCATTGTAGCAGAACTTATGATCTATTAGACGTAGGTTTTAGAATGACTAATGGAATATTAAATCTAGGTTTTAGAACAACTTGTTACCTATTGGACCTAGGATTTCGAACAATCCACATTAACTATTATATGTTATATTATATAAGGTTGTATGAAAATGGAGGGTCAAGGGTACAGTACTTCATAAGGTAGTATAGTTACTAGACCAACAGTTGTGCAAGGAGGTCATTTGTCCAGAATTACGTTTACCCAATTAAGGGTACCTACATTATGAGGCTGGGAGAACCCCTGAGGGCTCCCGAACCCAAGGGGCTAACTCACCGGCTACAGTGAAAATAATAATTATCTGCAACAGCAGATATTCGAACCCGAGTCCTTGGAATTAGTAGTTCATTGACTTACCAATGAGCTACTCAATCCCACATCATATAAATATATAAAACTTATTTATTTTTTTATTCATCAATCTATGAACTATTGAATTTAAATTTTAGAATAAAACATGGTCGGCTTGGCGAAAAATTCAATGTCCAAGTCTCAATTATAAAAAAAATCTACATTTATAAACTAACTATTCTTGATTCAATGTAAGCAAATTTAGAGATAAAACTAGATAAATCAATTTCTTGTAATACGCTAAACAATTCAGCAGTTATAGGCCTATGGAATAATAATATAATAAAATAATGATTTTATTACTTATTGTTGGGATATCAGTGATAATAAAAATACATCTTCTATCCCTTTTCAATGTAACAGTATTATTCCGGATTTTCAATTTGGTTTTTAGCATAGTCGTTTTACTTCACACCAACTGGCAATATTATCGGAATTTATAGTAAACGGATTGTAAATGAAGAGACACACACTTGTCTCGTTCTTGGATAACCATTCTCTTTAACTTTTAACTTCATGTTATCAGATAGCCCTCAGATACCTATGATATCTATGGTATGATAGCTCACAGATACCTGTGTTTACATAGCTATGTTTGCTGACGATACAGGAGTGTTTTCACAACACAGTTTCACTGAAATGACCAGTCTCAACTCTGAAAAATATATTTAAAAATCACCACTAACACCATTACTGATGTATGGTTGTAAAGTCTGCGGAGCAAAATCTTTTAGAACAAGAAGAAAAACAATTGCAATCATTCCAAAA
>NW_027105041.1:581833-599664 GCF_000696795.3 Halyomorpha halys
GTTTCATCTCGAGCGTTACCTTGCGTCACGAAATTAATTTTTACAATATTTACTCACACTAGTATGATAATCAGTGTGTATTTAACGTTGGTGGTAGTAATCTAAGAACGCTCTCAAAAAGTTCTTCCACCTATAGAATGCATAAAGAGAATGGTATTTTCTAATTCTTAGAGATTGCCATTATTTGATACTAAACTATACATTTGCACAATTAAAGAATAAATTTAAGTTTTTGCCCTGAATTATAAGAAAATATTGACCATGATTGGAGCTCTACATCAAAAACTTTCAAAATATTCAACAAAATTTAAATATATGTAAGTCATGATATTCTTATGAATTTCTTCAAAATATTTATTAAATTTCCGTTAACACAGATATCATGATACTAGTAAAAGTCATGGATGATGTTTTCTACTTGGAAGTGATTTTCTTTCGGAGTCAGGATAACAAAGAGAAATCTTCAATGAGAAAATCTTCTTGAATTCCCTCAATAACCTATTCCACACGCAAATTACGTAATGATCACCACCTCTTGGTAGTTTACTTGAAAATTTTTTATCTGTTTACAACCATGATATCTAGTTAATCTTGAAATGCAACACGCAGGCTATTTCAAACTATCTTGAATATAGTAATAATTGAGTCACCTCATTAAAACTGGGCTTTGTTTTAGGATGTGTATGTTACATACGGTAGTAAACTTTTCATAAATTATTATTGAACAATTAGAATTTAGGGGGGTTATATGTATAAGTAGGATAATTTTACAAATGACTGAGATATGTTTAATGTTTCACATGCTTCATAACATGTTAAATTAGACATGATTCACTAATTTATTTTGTCAGTGTAGATTAATACTAAGCAGCCAGGACACTTTTGGCTGACATTTGATTGAAGGAATACTTGAAGCCAACGAGATAAAAAAAAAGCTTTCAGTTTCGGAGCCGCATATCGCAGTGTTAACTGCCCAGTATATATAGTGTAAAAATATTTGAAGTAATAAGTAGTTTCAGATAAAAAAATGAAATTGCGTGGAGTTAATTTATAACCCATTAAACTAAAAAATTGCCAAGTAATGTTGATAGTGGAAGCGTCAGTATGGTTTTATTTTAGAGAAAAAGTAAGTATGAACATCAACATCATAAGCTTATTTCGCCGAATTATTCGTCCTTTACAGATAAACTTTGTAACAGCACCAACAGATATATAGCGCTACCACTTTGGTTTTCTATGCCACATGAAGACGATACACTAAGTTAGTGAAACGATAGATAGTTCGTTCCGTTAAAAATAGCACTTCTGGAAGTAATTGTTTAGCAAAATCATAGTTATCCATTTAGAGCTTCACAATTGATGAACTTAGGTGGATTAAACATAAAACTGTGAGTTGTCCAAAGTTTGACAAATTAAATTTTTCACCGAACTAACCTGCATAAATACCTCGTGCTCTTCAAAGAGGATACACACAAAGAAGTATTTTTATTTCATTCAAGAATTTTATTTTGTTTTTTGGAGATTTTTTTTACTATTCATTGTAATTTTGGAGCATTATTTTTTCTTTGGTGGACAAAAAAGTGGACAATTTATTTCTGTTTGTGATTTCTGATTCCTTTCTGATTTTTGTATTCATTTTTCTATAAGTTTTGACTCAAAACCAAGAGTGATAAGGAAGTAAATTAAAACTGCTTCAACCCATCTTTTTCATTGAATGCTCGGAGTCAATTTGCAGTGGCCTGCAATGCTAATATGAATAACTAGATTAAAAAAATAAACAAATAAAAGAAACAGCCGATCTATTTTCTAATTTTTTACTCACGTTTCAGTTAACTCTTTTTTGAATTCCTTTCGCCTAGTAACAAATTAGTACAGCAACTGTCTAAGGAAAAAAAATGGATAATAGACTCTACTGGTTATGGGATTCTGCGCAGTCAATGAACTAGTATCAATTATCATAGAAAGTACACTCTATTGCATAAATTAAATAAAAATTAAATCTGTATCGCCACAATTAATCAAGGGTGCAGTATTATAACGACCTACGGAGGTGATTTGGTCAGAATTTTACCCAATTAATGGCGCCCAAACCCACAGGGCTATCTCACAGCTACAGTGAAACAGAAAATAATTATCTGCCACAAATCTATTAGCACAGTGCCTTACTAATGAGCTACCCACTCCTAAATTATGCTACATTATGATTTGATTAAAACAATTCTCTAATCTAGGAACACATCTTTTAATAATAACATACTGTATAATCTGTTTATGATACATATTGTAAAATAATGTATGCATAATTTTCTTTAGACTTTTCATATTTACTTCAACTTTTTGAAACAAAAAGCTTTATTTACTAGTGCACTTATTTTTAAAATTCAGAAGTGGAAGAGACTACGGATCACGATTATTTGCGATACCCTGAAACAGAGACATGAAGAATACGTGTTCTAGCAACAGGATACGTGACTGCATCAGGAGGCTACTTTATACTACGGAATGATAGGGTTGCGGCACGTTTTGCATTTACAGTAATTTTAAACCACTCCATAGCTTCTGCTCTTATCTAAAAATGCAATACATATTTTTTTGAATAGTAATTATGCGGAAATCATACTATTATATCACTAATATAAAGTAATATAAAAAAAGTAAAAGAATTTTTTACCTTTTTATCAATCCAAATTCACAGATCCTAAATAAATAATTAAATCGTAATAAATACGAAAAGAAAACAAAAAATCTTAAAATGACTACTTTACTCCAAATTTAGGGCCTTAAAAATATATAAATGATCTCTCAGGACACCGATAACAATCTAAATTAAAAAAAAACAACGAAAAAGTGGTAAAGTATATCTGCATTAGTAATGTTATTTATATATTCATATTTGGTAACCCATACAAATGATAAAGGATTAAGTTATCACAAGGTCGAATCGAGCTCTGTTCTTTAGATTATTTCTAGATGTTTTCAAGACTATCGAACATCGTATAATTACCATGACATATTAACAAAATAAATGTATGAAGTATGGATTTTCAATAAGATCAGACACATAATCCACCTAAAATATGAACAAAAACTACATTAAAAATGAAAGGAGAGAACTGGACTATTACATTACTGAAATTTGTAGAAAAGAAAGGACTGCTACTTTTTAAATAAATATCCGAACAGCTCAGACGACGTAAATAATCCGGACGCCTTCTCAACCTATATTAAATGACAGTCACGTGGGATAGTAGAATTTAGCGGATTCTACTCTGCGTAGGTAAAATGGACAGAAATTCCGTTATTGAAATAACTAAGGAATACTAAAGTAATCCATTACATAAGTTCCTAATATAAAAGGGAAAGGATAGAACTAAGATGATAAGTCAAAACTCAGATTTGTGAAAGGATTTTATGCGGTAAAATGGGTTAGAAATCTCGGTTCCCCAAATGACATCATCAAAATACGAGAATTCATATTCGATGGACTCACTAAATTTTTTGGCGAAAATGACGTCTACAAGACTGTAGGAGCAAATGACGTTCCTACACGTCTTGAATGTTTAATAAATGCTATTTATTAAATAAATATTAATTGAAGTGTATATTACGTTCAAGTTCTAAAACATTCTCTACATTTCCTCAAAGGGAAGTGGAGTTCTACAGCAGCCTGCATTCTATCGAAGTAATGAATTCGAAGTAAAATCAAAGTTGTGATGTTATGAATGAAATTAATTAAATGAATATTAAGAATGAAATCTGAATAATGAGGGGATGGCTTGGAAGTTATCTCATCTGTCGACATTACGGATTGCGTCCAAGCCCATTCAATGCGTTATTGTAACACATAATGATTCAACAATTACTTTTTCGTCTATTCAAATTGTAGATAATCTGATCGATTACCACATTGTGCTTCAATTAAAGTAATCCTTAGCACGAATAAACCCCTAATTTGCTTTTTCGTTTTTGACTCTTCTTAATGACATAGTAGTCCATAATTAACAAAGGCAATCTTGATATTTCTCAAGGGCTTGTATCTGATTACATGTGTTTTTTTTTTAAGTGGTCAAAATCAAGGGCAAAATGATTAAAAAAATAAAATGGTAACAATATAAAGATAAGTAAAAAGAAAATACTAATAATACTAACACAATAATATCAGACTAATTCAAACTAGAGATAAAGAAGATTAAAGTTAATCAAAAATAAAATAATTCTATCTTGACCCATATTCAATCAAATACGTAATACGTGTAGCCAAGCTTTGCCCCCCACATATTGAACAAAAAGTAGGACTCTAACTTTAGGAATGGTTGAGGCTGGATAGCATCTGCTAGTGTCGGCAGTGTTGTTAGCTCAGGTAGTTAGGCGCGGTCTTACCCATCAGATATCTGCTGGCGGCGCCGGTTTGTATCCAGCCAGGGGCGTTGACTTTATTCGTTAAGTGGCGGTCCCACAAAATGAAAAACTTGATCCCCAACCATGGTTAGGACAAGAGACGACAAGGAGAGTCTTGCCGGGAAAAAAGCGTTGAGAGCTGTTTGGGACCACTGCCTCAACTAGATAATAAGACAATCCTAAATAAAATAACAGCTTATTTGGGATCTGAGAAAGAAGGATATCACATTCTGGGGATTTTATTGGGTTTAGTTTATTGATAAGGAATTTGACCGAAGAATGGTTCACAGCTTTAGAGAGTAGAGAGATGTGATCGATAAAGCTGGGGATTCTTGTTAAGGATGGGAAGTGAATGTGTTGGATAGATACTGGACAAAGTCTCCCTTCCCTCTCCTGTTCTATCCAAAGAAAGCCAGGAACCATCATTACATCGGAAGGAGTCGGAAATTGAGAGGTATTTCAGGACTTTTTAAACAACTTTTCAAAGGAAGCCTTAAAATGAAATAATTTAGTAGTCCTAGAATGTGGTCAACAAGTCAAAGAAGTCGGGACTATGGTTGGCCAATATAGTAACAGGGGAAAGGATGTTTCTAGGATGAGAGTTGAGAGCTTCGGAAATTTGTTGATATTTAGCATTAAAGTTGGCATAGACAAGAAAATTTGGTCCTGAGGAATCTAATTGGGATTCGGAAATGCATATTTTAGGTAGAGAGTTTTATACAATTGTTAAAGAGAAAATATGAGGATTTATTGTCATAGATTTTCTCGGCCGCAACCAGGTGTCTGCTATAGTTCAATGAAGAATGATTAAAAAAAAAAGGCAGGTCTATTTTATTATTTACTAATAACTCTTCTTTATCTTATTTAAACACATTTACTATTTGAAGAACATGAAGTCCCATGATCGTTAGCACTTGTTTTAAAGCATCCGGTATTATGTGTGCAGTCGCCTTATTACGAACCAGTGTCCCTCATCCTTGCGTAACTGATATGTACGATGAATAATCTGCATAAGTGTCGCATAGATATTTCACAACATTGTTCTACGTATTTACGAAGTTGTGGATTAATTCATCGTTGCTAGAGCGGCTTTGGAATTTGTGTTATTTGCTCCTACAACTTAATTTAATTGTTGGCATAATAGTGGAAAATTTTTAACAAATATTGGTAGAGACTTGGCTTCTCTACTGATTGATACTTTTTCCATGTCTTTATTTTTGTATTTGATAACAGTTGATAAGAGGTGGTGATGAAAAAGGGCGACTCTTTTGGAATAGCTTGGATTAAAATGTTGGGTTGGGATTCAATTTCAACCAGTGAGGTTTTAGGTGTGGATGATGGTTGTTTCTTTTCGAGCGCTTGGTATTTTGCTTATTGTATTGTAAGAGTTTTACTTTTAATCGCCGTTACCATATAATAACAGCGCATTTCATATTACTAGCTGTATTTTATTTTCTTTGTACCACTAAGGATGTATAAATTGGTAATAAACATATTGTTATTGTTCGTTGTACATATTCTACCTCTTCTAAAGTAATGGTTAATATTATAATATATACTATGTTTTATATATTATAAAATATAGATGGCACTATATTTGCACATAAAATTATAATGCTTCACTGTTAATATGGTCACTTAATATAAGATGATTTAATAAACCTTCAACTATAGGTTAGTGCATGCGTAAAACCGATAAAATGTGTAACCAAATAATTTTTTTTTTATTTCTTAATTAGCATCTAGGACTTTTAAGTAATTGAGCAATGTTTATCTTTCATAATTCATTTGGGTATCTAATATATGATACATTCACGTAACCTTCTTAGCCAACTTCCAAGCGGCTCAACGGTCCGTGAATATCAGATATTCCTTAAACTCATTAACGAAATTAAGGCGTAGAAAAGTCAAATATAATAACATATGTTGGTAACTAAATTCATGCATGTATATAATAATTTTTGTTTTTAGAAAATGTGAGATACCTCGGTCAGCCTTTTGTCTTCATACGTGATTGACATACCTTTCTTAAGAAACTACAAAAGTCTGAAAGTTCTAACAAGTATAACGTTATATTCATATATTAATTGGTGTGTGCTTGTTAATAAGTTGAAATAAAATTGTATGAACTACGAAAATAAAGTCTCAAATTGTATTTTATTTAAAATATCTTTCAACAACCTCGAGAAAATGTAATGTTTGACTCCGGGCCTGTGTCAGTGGGGGTCATGTTGTTCAAGAGTGGTTTTTCGACAATTAAGTTAGTGAAATAAAACAAATATTACCTCACTATTTCAGTAGCATAAACATAAATTTTTACATGAGCACATGTAAGCAGAAGAAAATCAGTAAGTAGACAATAAAAATTCAGTTGATTCCATTCTTCTAATAAAAGTAAACATACTCTGACAAGCTGTGATAATTCAGAAAAATCAAGAATACGATTTTTTTAATGAAAAATAATTAACGCATCGTTCTTGAGACATTATTTCTTAACCATCATCTTGAAGGATACCTACATAAATTTTTCCGACTTGGAATTCTTTCAAGATATTCCTAGAATGACACAGTACTTTTTAAAATGTCATTATAATTTTTTTTTTTCGGCCAAGGTATCACAGCTTAAATTACGACATAAATCGCTAAAAATACTCTGAAGTGAGAGTTTTGACTGAGTGAGACCTTTTTGTTTCTTCATAATTCCTAAATGTGAACGATATATATATATATAATGAACGGTGTGTATATATATATATATATATATATACACGCATCCTGTTTATTTAATTTTAATCCTACTTTAAAAGATGTAAGAGTTGACGCTTTTATGCAGACATAAATTTTTTTTTTTTATATAGTTTTGAGGTCACTCCACATAATTTGAGGAACCCACTTCGGAACCTTGACCAGCTTGAAACTTGATAGTCTTGTTCCTAAGGTTGTTTCCACCTTACTGAATCCGAGAATAAATATTTTTATTAATCATTTTAGTAAAATTGAATAACACAACTTATCTTACACACAATTCTAATATATCAATGCGTTTAATTTTTTTTTTTATACAGAGCCTATTCTATGCATTGGGCGGTATAAGCAACTAATATATGTTTGGTCGCAAATACTGTAAAGGAGTTTTGCTCTGAAGGAGTTGAGTAAGTCAGGATTGTTCAGAGGATGGCTTGGAAACATATATATTTTGTTTTATAATAGACGTATTTACAATTAGGTCAAAGACGGTTTAAATAAAATAAAAACAATATATGTAAACCAAATAATCAATTTTGATTTTGTACATAATCGTATAAATAAAAGTTTGTAAAAACAATTGAGTGGTCATATTTTGTAAAAGATTAAGCATTAATGAAATTAATACGGTTTTAATAGACAATATTTTTAAAATTTGATGGCAATTGGTCACGAATTTTATCGTTCAGATGGATCTGAAAAAAAAGAAATTATAATATTTTCTCTATAGTAATTAAGAATAGGTATCGAATAAGAATAGACACCCAAGGAGTACAAACTGCCACAATACATACAGGAGAACTGCAGGCGATCGTTATAATACTTTATTATTTATCCTTGGATGGTAATAGCTCAAATAAAATGTTTTATATAGACTCGACCTCTGCTTTTCAGTGTGTAGCCAATTTAAATAAAATTGGACTCACGATAAATAAAATACACAATTATATAGAAATATTAAATTACCTTAACAAAAGTATGAACTCTCTCTAGACCCCTGGACACCTCAGGGCACTAGGAAATGTGGCAGCGGATAAATGAATTAAAGAAGGTGCTAATACTTATATTCCACCTCTCCAAATATATGAACCAAATGATTACAAAGTAGACCTAAAAGATTAAGTTCGGAAAAAAACTGGAAGTCTTTGCTGGCAGAAATTCCACTAAATACCAAATTAAGAAATATCAAATATAACACTAAAATATTTAGTGAGTAAGTGCAGGAAGAGGAAACAGAAGAGAAGTGAACGGTATAATAAGCTTTTGTAAAACATGCGGTACCATATTGAGAGGCAGTGCTGACGGACTAAAGAATCAATTAATAATATCAAAAAACTATTGAAAGATAAAATAATATACAAATAAAAAAGATATTAAAAAAAAATCAAAAGACACAAAAACAAGATTACAACTGAAAATTGAAAAAAATCTAAAAATGGCGTAACAACTGAGTAGATGCTCGCTAAGAAAATCAGTAACCTAATCTAACGAATTTTGTATTAGTAGTGTTTCATTATTTTGTTATGTGTTTCCATTAATGTCATTTTATAACTTCATTTTCCATAGTTTAACAAATAACTCTGATTTAAAAAAAAAATGTAACAAACCATATGTTATAAACTCCCCTTAGTTTATGATTATTATGAAACTAAATATATATATATTACTCTGTTTTAAATAAGTGTTTTTGAAAATCTTAGTAATTATATTGTAATAACAACAGAGCGTGAAAAAGACTGGACCATATATAATTCCTTAAGTGGGCTGCAATATTTTTTCTCAACTTCCTTTTCAGGGGAAGTGTTATGTTGAAAGAACATGCTGATAACATGTCTACTATTTTGTGTTTCATTCATTAATCGTAATAAGTAAAATTCGCATATTTTAAAAGTATATTGCAATTATGTAAATATAGATGATTAATATGCATAGCTGTCCTTACTTTCAAAAGTTATTACTTCAATTACGATTTCCAAATATTACGAAAAAGTTTTATGACGTGTCCTAGACTGGACGAGGCTATGGTAGATGGTAGCTTTTTCGGACTCAAAAAAAATCAAATATGTGGACCATATTTTAGTACCCTTATTACATAGTTGAATGGTTGACATATTGAATAGCTTAAGTATTTCTATTGAACATTTGAAGTTCAATATGGACTCTCATTGAACTTAAATTGTTTAATAACTCAAGTTCGGTGTAATCATCGCAAGTATATGCCGCAGTTCATGGCAGTGGTAATGTGGTTAATAAGATAATAGAACTATAATCCAAGGAACTAGGAAAGAGAAACATCAATATTAATTATAATGTTTTACCTTTAACATGCAGTAACTTACCACAACATTATTAAGAATAAATTTCCTAAAGATTCTTTTAACAATATACCAAACAGTTTTAAACAGGCTGATGATGTAAAAAACAATAAATCGTAAAAAAAATCAGTTACTATGTTTTATAACTGAACGTCTCAAATATGTGATGTTTCATATTAAAAACAAATTGTTAAAGTTGCTAATTTAAACTAATTTTCCTAGTGTCAACGTTCATAACGAATGTAATAAAACGTATCTTTGGCCGAAAATAAATTAATTATTAACTATTTTTATCACAAAAAAGTCTTATAAAAATCATCCATTTGGTTTCAACACTTTTTTATTATCTTAATACTCCTACAGCCATTTCGGCAATTTTCAAGGATCTTATTATACTATTACCATCGGCCAAAAACATTGGTAATCAACATAATTGCAGGCCATTTTGCCTTTGTAAATTATTTAGCATTATTTAATTTTCTTGAAAGCGTCTTAAATTATGAAAACATTATGCACTAATAACTAATGTTTTCATAATTAATGTTCTGGCTGTGGTAATGTAATAAGATAATTGAAAATGGCCGGAATGGCCGAAACGTAAGAGTATTAAGATAATAAAAAAGTGTTAAGACCAAGTAAATATTTTTTATAACTACAAACAAATCTGTCTCAAACAATATTTTTCATTATACATAAAATATCCTTATTTTATGCTGTTAATAATAATAGCTCTTGATAAAATCCACTTGTTAAATTAGTTAAAGGTTTTTACCTATAACAAGTTTGTAGTTCTTTTTTTTTCCCTTATTTTGTTGATCTATGAGTGGAAATTACAATTGTGTATGTCTGAAATCTCAATTCAACGGGACTATTACTTTTTTCTACCGTTGGTATTAGAAGGCCTGAATGATTACTTAAATCTGGATTGATTTGACTGTTCTACAGCTTAGACGACAAATATGTGTATACTTTATATTAATAATGCATTAAGGAGAAAAAAACAACTCTAATGCGAGATTTATCGTATGGGCAAACTTGACCAAATATATAGGTAATTGTAGTTTAGTAAAAATATTAATAATAAAGTGATGGATTTTCATTTCCGAGGATAGGAATCAGGAATATAATTATACTAATGTATTATTTTTAATTATACATATATTGGTTATTAAGAATAACCAATATTCTTTTTAAAATTATTTGACCTCTGTTTTAAACTTAAGTCATTTGAATGTTTAATGTTTGAAATGTTCCACATTTTACTACCATGGTATTTTTAAATAAATAAAATAAGGTAGATAATTATGTAAGGATCAATCTCTGAAAAATATTATGATTGTATAATAATAGCATACAGGCCTAGACAACTGTTGCCCTTGTTGATCAGCAAAAGAAGGAAAGACCTTATGGCGTTCTTGGCCCAGATCAGCAAGATTGATGGATTGCAGAGCTTAACTCTGTTATTAATTATTAACATTTATAAACAATAATCATTAACTAGAAGTATATTATGAATGAAACATTTTAAATGACCTTTTCAACTAGAAGAAATAATACACCATCAAGATACAATTTGGAGATCATTAATGATGCTCATTATCTATTTGTTATTCTAGATGGATAAACGAAGATTCGAATTCGAAAGTAAAATATTAGATAAATGTATTTATAAATAAACAGATACGTTTATTACATGTATTTGTTTATGAATTATAAATGAAACTACTTAATAACCTGAGAAAATTCAACAGTTAATAACATTTATTTAACACATACATATGTAACATGTACATAAACATATGACGGGCCATCGAAAAATCTTATCACTAAAATATATTGAGCTTTAAAAGATAAAATTAAAAGATGGAACAAGGTATGCAAATAAAAATACGAAAACCTTTTTAAATTTAATTAATTTCTCATTTGGTGCTACACTGGCCATTGGTTTTCTTCACAAAGCATTACAAAGGAATTGCAGAGGATGTATCCGATATAAATTACAATAACAAACAAAAAAAAAAGTAAATAAATCTCAAACAAAAACCAAATCGTGGAAAGTGGATTTATTAAAAGCTCATTTTCGTTTTGCTCCATTACAGTCATCATCATCAGATGGAGAAAGCAAAAAACCACTCAGGTGATAGTAAAAAGTATAGTCGTTTCTTCTCCTTCTTCTTTTTTTGGCACAACAGCTGCCTTGACCTGCTCAACGGCCGCCAACCATCTTTCTCTGTCTTCTGGAAGGGTAACTGGGATCCTCAGTTGTCGCAGATCCCGCCTCACAGCATACCTCCATCGGCCCTTCGGCCTACCACATTGCCACACACCATCCGGAACGTAACTGTACAGTTTATGAGCCACTATTTCCTCGCCAAGATGTCCAGAGAGGCCTTCTGTGACACATCAGCAAGCTCTTTAAGAGCTTCAGCTCTGTATAAAGTACTTACGTTTCAGGTTCCTATTTTATATGTCCGTTTCCGAAGTTCATGTCTTTGCCGTGAATCAATCCTACATCCGATCGTTGAGATATACAATATACAATATGATTTTTACGATTCATGGGGAGTCGGCCCATGAATTAACCCTCCTCCTTTATCCAGGCTTGGGACTAGTCGTTTCTACAAATGGATATATGACAGATTAAAAATATAAAGATAAAAAATATAATATAAATATGCTTGGAAGGGCTCCCACTTCAACTGAAATGGATCAGTTGAGTGTTCATCCATGTCTAGAGCGAATATAGTGCTAGTTATCTAATTACAATAGTTATACATTATTAGAAATTTCTGACGACTTTATTTACAAAATAACCGTCAATTATGCTGTTAAAGGGGAAAACTTGCTACAGAGTATTTTAAAGGTTTAGTTGGACGTAACATTACATATTTAAGTATTAATATAAGGTCCTTTTTTTATCGTCTCTAACAATAATACTATGAAGTAACGTAACTGGGTTTTTATTTATTTTAATAGTAAAATAAATTAAATCTTATTTGACTTTAATATTTGATACCTGCTTAGATATCAGAAACTATTTTGGTAGCTATATCATAGGTAATATATACAGTTAGCCTTAACTTTGTAATCGTTAATTAGATACTCAAACATTAAATGTCTAATTTATATCGTGCATATGGCTGATTTATTTTTTTTCATAATTAGCACCCACGAATCGTCACAATTTATGGAAACCAACTGTCCATACCAACACAAAGCCCATCTTTCACGTTCAAATGGTAGAGTCGGCATTACTGTATGTGATACATGTAGGGGCACATGTCAATATTATTGCTACAATTTAATCCACAGAATGTAGTGAAGAAATCCAATATTGATTCAATCATATCGTGTAGTTGAAATGAAAGAATGATAAACCAAATGAGTACGCAAGACTGTAATAGTGCTAGGTAACCAGGCGGTTACGTGTGCTCACTTTATCTGCTCTTATGAGCAACACTGCCATTAGAAGAACTGAATCTTTCAAGTTACGAAATAAAATAAAATTTCATTTCAATATTTTGTGTTCATAGTGTTTGATAATACTCACGTGAAATAACTGAATAACTTGAGACATCGAACTTCAAAATCGGGTTCGCTCAAAACAAGGTCCAAAGGATCAGAGATTCAACAAACTCACTTTCAGTATTTTGAAGTGAAGTTGTTACAGAAGAAACGAGAATCAGTAAGTAATCTGAGTCATCGAACATGAAAATAGAATGAGCCGTTTGCTTAAAATTGTCATGAACCTATTAATGAACAGGTACACCCCTAAACATATTACCCTCCTTTTGTAGTCGGGTAATATAACCATTCATATTTTTTTCTTTGTGTGAAAGAACTTTTCTTTTCTTTTTTTTTTAATATCTTTATTGAGATTTACAACTGTACATAACAATACATTTAGTAAATTTGCTGTAAGTGTATAATGGAGTGATACAGGCGTTTAGAGGAACTACCCAGTGGTAGGACTCTAATAACGTTTTTACATCAGAAGGTCTTGAGGCCATCTTCTTTTCAGGCACCTCAGAGGATTGTCAAGAATGGCCGAGGAAGCAAGGCCAGAAACTATTGGGTTTGGGAGGTTAGGGAGTTTATGATGGAAGGGATGATATCTGGTTCGGGCTAGATCGGTTACATATGGAGCATTAAGGTCTTTATGTATTATTTTATTTGTGACAAAGTAAGGACCACTGAGAATTTTACGAAGGAATTCGGATTGTAAGGATTGGATACGAGAGGAATTCGTAGCTTTAGTGAAGCCCCAAAGCTCAACTTCGCAAGTCCAGATTGGTCTTATTATAGTCATGTAGATCAGTCTTTTGTAATGATTTGGAAGTTTAGACCGTTTGTCCAGTAAGTGCTGTAACAGTCGAAATCGACGTGTAGTTTCCTGTCTTTTCAGTTTTGTATGAGGTTAGTCGTTTGTCCAGATGTCCAAGGTAGCAGATCTGTTGGACAGGTGTAAGAGCATTATTATCAAAGTATATATTTACAAAAAAACTGTAGGGGAGTCGGCTAGTTTACGACGAAGAGTAAAGGTGATTTGATGGGATTTATTTTTATCTTCCAATTTCGGCATTATTCTTTGAGGGTTGTGATAAGGGATTGGAGAGTTTAGAATGAAATGAAAGGATTATTACTAACTGTGAGCACCCATGTGTCATCGGCATAGGTTGAGAGGATTGGTTAGGATGTCAGCTGTATAGACTTGTAGAGGATGGGAACGAGAATATCACCTTGAGGAACATCAGCGGTTTGAGAGAAGATGAACTACTTGAAAAAGAATTTTCAAATAAACAAAAACCTAAAATAAAAGTTAACAAAATCCTTAAAAGGAATAAAATCTTATTAATATGCTTATTAACAAGTTATTGATATGGGAGATCGGAAGAGGAGAAATTCAGCTTTCCAGCAGCGTTGTGTCTGGATAAAATTTTGAGTAGTTAAGAAGGTTTTATATGAAAAATGGAAATGAAAAAGAAATAGTCCAACAATTTTTAATCATTAATTTCTCAGAAAATGAATATTTAAGTGTTTTAAGGAACGTTCTATGTGTTATTTTTCGAAAAAAAAGTATTTCGGCTTAGTTTACTAGAAGCGTATATTAGCTTTAACTGTTGGATATGAGAATAAAATGTTATTAATCAATTATTTTAAAGGAAAAACCTTAGTACTTTTCAGCTAATTTATTTCCCTAATTAATCCTATTTATGTATCTATAAATCTCGATAATGGGCAGTATGTTTGAAACGTTCTCCAAAACGAAAGAATAACTCAGAAGTGATGAGGGCTTTCCTTTAAAATAAATAAATAATAGGGTTTAATAATTTTTATTTATTTGATACAATCGGCAATAATTTTTCTTAATATATGCAAAGAAACAAATCGATTGGTAAATAATAAACTTGAAATCCATATACAGTAAAGACAGAAAAGAATAATATAAAAAAACAATTCGAATATTACAAAAAATTGTTGTAAAGGAAACAACTAATATTTTAGGATGTAGGAGCACATAAAAAAATAGTTTAACATTTGTGACCCCTTCACTAAGAAAAAACTTTAATTATTTTAATATTTTGATATAATTATACTTAATATTTATGAAAACTCATTGGTGAAACGGGGAATGCTGGTGTACTGTCGTTTTCTTCATTCGTGTTGAACTATTGACTTTATCTGAATCCGTGATAAGCTGCGAAATATTTCCCAACAACCGATGCAGAGAAAGGCGGGAAGCGGTAGATGGAGAAACGTAGTTGACCGGCTCCTGGAATAACCACCTGGCTTCCACATAGCATGGTACCATTTTTAAAAAAATATCTATCTACATCCAAATTGTGTAGGATTATAACATAAAATGAATTACGGTAATGACAAAAATGTTAAAATGTTTTAAGTAAATGATACTTCAAACTCCAATTAGAAAGAATTATCCGACAATTTAAACGACTGGTTGGTATATAAATTAATAAAAATACCACATTTGTCTTATGCTTAGTACAAATTATTTCATTAAAAGGAGAAGTACATATAAATACGTGCTGAATTAATTTACAAACTCTTCATTTATATAATCTTATCCGAAGTAATGAGTAATATTCCTTAAGCAAAAGGTTCACAGATTCCTATCCCTAATGGTTACGAAATCGGAAGTTCCATATATAATGCGTAACTTTTGTTACGTGTAAATGTTTATTAGTACACCACCTGCTAGTGAGAGCTGCTAACTAGATTTGGTCGATAGTAAAACCTTGTATAGTGTTAGTAATTAAATATCCAATTTATCTATGGGTAATGAGAATAAACTAAAACTGTCGATAAATTGAAAATAAATTAGTAAGTATATTACTTTATGAATATAATTTTTCACTTTCGCGAGACTGGTCATTATTATTAAAATAAAATACATTTTATCCAATTTAAATCTCAAAACAATTTATATTTCTTTATAAATATAAATTCAGCCAATTAGACTATCCTCACGGAGTATCTCGCATTCACATGAGTAGTAAAAAAACTTTTTGCTGGCTATTATGCCCAAATGAATAATTTCAGTCAAAATTACCCTATTTTGTCAATTCTTTACATTAACATTAAAACTTAATCACAGTCAATTTACACTATTATCCTTTATCACAACAATATTTGCAACTTAAGTATAATTATTAAGATTGTCCTTGAGTATGGCCGAAACGTTGAACGTATAAAGGAATTTAAATTGTTTTCAGACTTAAATTGGAAACAATTTATTTTATTTAAACAATACTACTTTATTTTGATTCTAGATAATGTTCTTAAATTAAATTTAAGTGGATTGTATTTTGATCAAAAGTAATCTAATTATGAATGATTTATACAGATGTGTGTATACGGAAATGAAAAATGTGTGCATATAAATGTATATAATGTAAATACAATAATTATACCTGTTTAAGATATTTTTTATTGTTAATAGTAATAGTGTGATTCATAATGACTTTCAAATTATTAATAAAATATATTAAATTAGAAAATAAACATTAATAAAAAATCGTAGAAAACGAATGGATAAAAAACATTTATTTAAAACTCAACCTACTAAAACTGGCAAGTAAAATTATTGTTGCCATGCTTATTCATTTACATCAGATATTTATAAATGCTAAAATTAAGTCAACAAATTAATTTGAAAAATTAAGAAATAATAATTTATTTTCAAATTAAGTAATGCAAAAAGACGTACATGAAAATGTTAGATCGTACAGAATACTTCAAATTTCAAATTCTGTAGGGAAGTTCTTCAGTTCAGTTCATCCGAGGATTATTGGAGGAAGATTGCATGCAGTTTTAATGCTTAAACTTAAAATTAGTATGTGCTCTAAATTGACAGAGTAAGACCTAGATTAAAAACGTTGCTAATAATCAAACAATATTTTATTATTTAAATTAATTATTTATTATATTAGTAAATCACAAAAATTTTTAATAATGTTAAATTCCGAATCATTGAACAAAAACTAAGAATAATTTTTTTTTTTTTCGTTTTTGAATGTGTTGATATTTTTATTGCACAAAAATGCAGTGTGTGCAGTGCAAACTTTGTTATAAATTTTTGCAAAAGAAATAAAGTAATTTTGCATTAAAAATTACTAAAAGTTTATTTCAATTGATTATTTGCAAAACAAAATAAACAGCTTAAAGGATTAAAAACCTAAGAATCAAATTTGTCCTGAATTACGTCTGTTTGAACGATAATATTAACCAGAGGGATTGGAGAAGCATAGGATAAAGGACCTTATGGAAAATTAAAGGCATTGACTAAAATGTATGTTATTTTCGTACAACTTATGAGATATTTGGGAATTGGAAACCTAATATTTCTGTGCAGGACTATTAATGCTTCGGTAGTTTTTAACTCTTTTTTTTTTGTAAGAAGATAAGCTAAGAGTTCAAGTTGTATAACAAAGGTATTAATAGAACTATTGTGTTTCTAACAATAGAACCTATGACGCGAATCTGAACCATTAAGTATATTTCTTTTCTTATTCAATCCCCGTCATTTCTTTGAGTCAATGATGTTAACGGGCCTTTACTGCGACTTCGTAGCACCCTTTCAAGGACGAAATCTTGGGCAGGAAGATGTCATTTCGGACAAGGCGGAATTCGACCGTGAAGGATTAGATAGGAACAGAGCGTAAAGATAACCTGAGGCCGTTCGTGTCGGCATTGAACTTTCTAGCAAACACTATTATTTGCTTATGCGCAGTATTCTTACATGGATGCATTCAACACTTTTAACTTTATTAAAATAATCAATAATTGATAAATGAATTCTTTTTCTTAAGGTTACCTGAATGTTTCAAGCTATTTTATAAATAAATATATATA
>NW_027105041.1:599819-633301 GCF_000696795.3 Halyomorpha halys
TAAAAAAAAAAATTTAAATCAAGAAAAAAGAAAAAGTAAAACAGATCATATTGAACACACTCATACTTAAATAGAATATACAATAAAAATAAAAATTTACAAAAATATATTTCTTTCATTTATACCAGAAATAAAGTATTTAACAATATTTTTGTGAATACTAGTGGAGTTATAAAAATACGTTTTAGTGGTGTTAGCTATTTCTTCTTGTTTTTCTAAACCTGCTTTCAAACTATTATTGAAGAAAACACTGTTCATCTGTTTTCCATAAAATAATGAAGAGGAAATACGATCTTAAGCTTACGCTTCTTTTTTTATATCGATTAGTTCACATTTTTAAGTTCAAAGATACAACTGAAATTGAATTCAATGTCTTTTACGAAGGTTCAGACAAGTTTCTGTTGGTTACCATCCATACGCCTTAGATGGCTAATCAATTAGTAATAACTTTTTTCTTTTTCTGAATTATTACAACTTTTGAGTGTTTATACATTTTTGTAACATTATGTACGAAAATAATACACTCGAAAATATTTGTATTTATAGAATGTGTTATTTTTCTGTTACAGAGGGGTGGAGATGAAGGGGATCAGGGAAGTCCTGCATGGTAAAGATGTCCTTGTCACCGGAGGCTCAGGTTTCATGGGCAAGGTACTCTTAGAGAAGCTGATGAGGGCGACCAACGTCAGAAGGATTTACTTGGTCATCAGGTCCAAGAGGGGTCTCAGCCCTCAGACCAGGATCAACGAGATGATAAAGTTACCAGTGAGTAAAATATATAATATTTAATTACTGGGGATCTGAGGCACACTTAAGTATAATACTTCATGTAATATTATGTTCATGTAAGTAGCCTAGGATGTGCATAAATTCAGCAGCGCCAAACCTTCTTGAGGGCAAACATTTTAATCCTTTTCACTTAGAGGTATTATTCATAGAATTAATAAAAAAATAGTTCATATATATGGCTGTTTAGTTGTTTAGATGCGTTGGTGCCTTTTCCTTGTTTGTGGATATCACCAAATCGGAACCCCAGAAAAATAGAATTCCCCTTAAGTGGAACATAGGACGCCACAAAGTTCGTCTAAGTATTTTACAAGTTCTTTATCCCCAAACCATTCTTTAAACCCCTGGGTCTCTCTTAGCCGTCTCCGCTTTCGCTGACCCTGGTGGTTCCATTCTAGGCTCTGTCGAGTTATATCAGTGTGATCTGATCTGAGGGTGTGCCATAGCTTCGTCCATTTTCGAAGATTTAATGCTTTGTCGGATTTTGCATGTTTTTCATCACGTCATTTTCATGTCATATAAGACGACTCTTTGTCTCCCTCCGGATCTCTTGCGATGTCCACACTGGCGAGAGTTATTAGAATGCTTGCTGAGCTTTTGTCATCCGGTTTTCCACGTTCTCGTCGGCCCCTCCGTCCCAATTCACCATATTTCCAAGGTAGATGTATTTTTCCATACTTTTTAATACCTATTCCTCTAAATACAATAAACCCAAGCCCGTGCTGTTGTCCTATATTTCTTTTGTTTTGGAAGCATTAATTCTGTGACCTGTGTGCAGGTCATATAGCTTCTCCTGCATTTGCAAAGTACATCTCCATCACTGTCTGTTGCCCTCCACTGCAGTCCTCTATTTTTTGGAGTGCTTTTCTTTAAGGTAAAAAATCCTTTTTTACGTCTATTATTACATTAAAAGGTTCTGAGAGTCCTCTCATAATCCTAGATTATTTGATTGACGTCCTTGTACACTTTTTTAAACTGTATTTTAAAAATTAATAATCTTGTAAAAATGTACCCTCTTAAACAAAATGATGCTTTCACTCTTCTAGACACGTACTGTTTTTTTTCTTGAGCAAGTTCCAAAGAGGCGATTCCAATGCTTGATTCAAATAAAATAAAATTTCTTTATCTTATCTACGTTGTACTAATTTTCATGGAACATATTTTAATTCAATAAATATACCCTTTTAAGGGAATCTTCCTTCCCTTTTTATATATGTATTTTCAACAATATGTTGACTATGTTATATTATATTTTATAGTAGCAAGTTTTAATCTAGCTATGACTCCACTAGATATGTTAACAGATACTTATTATCTATGTAGTGAGATAATTATGAATTGATTTAGCAATTTAAAAGTTATAAATGACGTAACTAAATATCATAACACATTTTAACTGATAGTCTGAAATCAAATTCCGATCAATTTACAGTTCGTTTCGCAATTTCACACAATTATTATTTAAATAATATTTTCAACATCTTACAGCCAAAATGAGAATACGTACTACAGAGAGCTCGTTTAATCTATTCAATAACTCACCCCACGGCCGATTTCCAAGCTCTATTAACTCAGCTCTCTAAAAACTGATACATAGCAGGAAGCAGTCAACACGCAAGTTATTTCAGTTTATTTGTTAACATTTTAAGCAGACAGCGTAACGTATCTATTCCTATTGAGAATTTTTGTAATGAGACCTGTTGGCTAACAAGATAATTTCACTGGTTTTATTTATCGAAGCTGAATTCAAACTGTATGTTGCTAATACTAGCCTTGGTCTTACCATAACGTATTAGAAGAAAGTAGAGACTATCCTTTTAAGTTCAGTCGTAAAATAAGAGGCATAAATAGTAAAGTTATGATTCGTAGATAGACTGGTTCGGGGATAGACATTCACTTCATTTGCAATAAATCGATTATCAGGACCAAGGATGCACAAAATATTAAGGTGAAATGAAAGAAAGAAAAATTCTAATTTTTTACAACTGAATAGATGTGTGCACTTGATTGACACACAAAATCTGAAAATTGTTAGACAATGGCAAAGTATTACCAATTATTTTATATTATTAAATAATAAAACCGTGTTTTCGGATTCCACGCATCCCGAAATGTGAATCCTCAAAACTTGAGAGATTGTATTGAAAGAGATAAACCAATATTAAGTCCAATGCACAACATGTTTGTAATATTTTTACAAATATTTTTTCTTTAGTAATATTTTGAGAAAGTGTTATTTTAACATAGGATTTTAGCCGTGTCTTTATAAATATCCGATATATGGCCTTAGAAAACATATAATCGACCGACCTTTTGGCGGTAATGGTAGGTTCAGAGGAGGATCATCAAGTATCCTGTAACTTTGGCACTAAATCTTTTAAAAAAATGGTACTTCAGTTTTGGAGAAAAACAAGGGAGGTCGAAATGACAGATATATATATATTTGAAATTTTTGGGTTCAATGGATCTTGAAACGTAATTCATCAAAGTTTGAGCGTGTGTTAACTAATTTTTTCTTAGGCGATTATAAAGGTTTATTATTAAAAGTAATAGACTAAAAGGATTCCGAAAAAGTTTTGGGTTAATCACGACTCCTCACTGCTATTTGAATTGCATTTTGAAGTTAAATAATATAGTTAATAAATATTTATTCAATACTATTTATAAAAAAAAGTACTGACAAAATGGAACTAGCAGAGATGCTCTAAATCAGCGGTACATAAAGGTATGCTTGGGGTACCGCAATCGTATGTAGATTTTTAGTCTCTTGTTAAAACCTGGTCATTATTGTAAATAAAATTCCATTATCAAATGCCCTAAATTATCTCCTAAATACATAGGTTTCTATTGTTTCAGTTATTCTTAACTATAATAACAATTTCGATCTCATATTCACTGTTAACCATATGGTCAGGTATGACTTAAAATACCAGCTATGTCCACTCACTCTAGCTGTCTTACGGTCTTTTGTAAACATCAGCAAAAAAACAAACTCGTTTTTCGGCTATTGCACAGCCACTATTGGGCGTGGAGAGTCCAGTTTACACAAGTATTTCGTAAAAAAAAAAAGAAAAAAAAAGAAAAAAAAAAGAAAAAGAAAAGAAAAAAAGAAATCAGTACACCTGTGATAATTGTGGCACATGCATACAAATACCAAGATCCTAAAATGCGGTTTTTATATTTTATACGGTGGGCACTGAAACACAATTACCTCTTGGAAACCGAATACCGAACATTTAATCCGATCAATTTGATACCTCCTTACTGAGGTGGTAAGATGCTGTCACTTCCCAGGCATATAACAGTCATAAATAAATAATTTCAGTTCCCTACAACCTTTCGCTATTGAGCGAGGCTCTTCACACATTTTATAGGAGAACTCAAAACGTGTATTACTTCAAAAACTGGCATTCGAAATTTTTCACAATCGTTATATTTTTCCTTACAATATATTCTGTATGTAGGTAAGTGAACGTAAAAATTACAAGTTATTGCATTTATAATAGAATTACCGAGAAATAATTTTTCTGATCACAAAAATTCAGAGATTTCAAAAATGATATTTTAGAAAGATTCTGCATTTTTTTCTAATGAGGGTAGTTTTGATGTGATGAAGTGAAATTTACCATTTAGTTTTCAGTAGTCGTCATCGGTCAATTCTTTAGATAATAGTAGCGAAGATATACAGACCAGACAAAAGTCGATGATTTTTCTTTTAAAAATGATTTTTCTGACCCAAGAGAATGTAAATCTTTAAGACCAGTTCAAAATTGATAAATTGTTTCAATCATGCGGATGAATTATTATAGGGTCATTAAATTCAAGCTTCAAATAGAATTTTTTTTTTGAGGTGTAGATAGTTGACCGTAGATTAATGCTTCGAGAAGTTTGTCGGGGGGTGCGGTCAGCAAAGAACAACATAAATAAACAAAACTATATTTATTTATTTTATGCCGACGTTTCGACCTGAGTTTCAGGTCTTCATCAGGGGTTGTGGCGTAGAAGGCAGGATTGTGACTGACTGGGTTATTACTGATTGAGTATAAAAATAAAAATTACATGTTTGGTATAAACATCTTAAATCGTAAAAATTTGAAAATGTTTTTGGAATCAATTTTCATCATAAAATGTAAAAAATTACCACATTTTTTAATGTATAGGTAAATTATGAAGAATAAATTATGTAATTTACCAAAATTACATAAAAGACATAAAAGGAATCGACCAGCACTATGTTGACATAATTAATAACATCAACTTCTAATAATTGATGGCGGTTTAAGCTCGTGCTGATTTAGCAATATTTATTAAAAATGTCGTGTTGTAAAAAAATAATTATCATTAACTGGATTATAATGAACAGATGATTTAAAATTAAACATTTTTTTTTTCCGATGTAGAATATACATTTCTAAAGCGCAGTGGCACCGTGGTAAGGCACGATACTACTAACTCCAAGGACCCAGGTTCGAATCCGGCTGGGCAGAAAACGGTTTTCTGTTACACAGTAGCCGTGAGTCAACCCTGTGAGTCAACTGTCATTATTTATGTACAGCAAGTCACATAACAAAGAATTCAATCAACAAGTTTGAAAAGGATTAGTACTATACGTAAAATAATAGACCGAGTTACTACATACACTTCATTAGGGAATGTTTTTGTGGTTTATCATTAATTAAAAATAATTATTTCTTTCTTCTGTGAAACAAGAAAATCTCAAAGTGGGAATAAGATTGACCATAGATTATATCATTGATAATAAACGTAATTATAATAGAAGTACGCCACAGTTTTTAATTGCAAAAATAAAGGAATCCGCACATAATAACACATAATACCTGAGAAACATTTAAGAGCTATCCAACTGGGCCAAACACACCAACCAACTATGCCTATTACGTACGGTCCGGTGGTTATTAAGTGAAAGTCTGGTTGGAGGACGAACCAACGAGTGAGTATAGTCAGTGTCAGAATAATGTTTCGAGTTTCTCTTGCCTTGTTAAGTCAGAGTTACAGAATTAAATTGTTAAAAATGTTTATGATCCAACTGTTTAAAAAATCCATCAGAGTTAACTAGTTAAAGGAAATATGTAAACATACATTATATGAAATACACTCATCTAAACAAAATTACATTAACAAGGTCCGGAAGTGTAATGACGCAACTGTAAAGTTTATGAAATTGATTTTACTGTGTTGGCAGGATCACAAATGTATTTACTAGATGTTTTTAAGTCAACGTAATTTAATTTAAAAAGTCACTAGGGGGAGATTTATAAAGTAAAATTATGTGTATTTACAAACATCTAGTTACTCCATTTTCGAGCCCACCAGAAATATAAAGTCAATTTTACAAAATTTTGCAGTAGAATCATTAATAGGAAATCGAAAAAATCGCTTTTTTCACTGTCGAACAATTATTTAGTAAAGTTTTTTCGGAGTTATGTGGTTTGAATAATCTACTATGATTTGTTTAATTTATAGTTTTTGTGCCACGTAAGCATTTTTAACATGTTTTTGCCCAGTTTTTTAACGAATGAACTTCAGTATTGGATACAGGATTAAACCTCCAGACGGAAACCCACATTGTGAAAAATTGACCAAGTCATGTTATTAATTAATAACACTCTTAATACTACTCTTATTGTATGAGGCTTTGTGGGAATTTTGTCTGCACTTCCTTACTTAAAAAAATTTAAATCTGTACCGCTATAACCCAAGAAGCGTCAGGTGTTCAGTACTTTGTAAGAAAGACCAACGGTTGTTAAAGGAGGTAATTTAGTCACGCTCGACCATCAGATTTTTAGCGAATTTTTTTTTTCTGACCTACTAGAAAAAAAAATTAAGAACAACAAATTAAATATATACAAAAGAAAGAAATTAATGTATATATGCGGGCAAAATATGAATCTTGTTTTGCCAGTGTGGCATTATAAGATAGGCTCCCGGGTCCGCTGAAGGCGGTGTATCGATGTTGGCATATGGTGCCTTTAGCTTACTAGAAATAGGGAGGAGCTATTCCGGCTGGCGTTGAAGAAGTGATGACTTCCGGCTGTAGAGCCAGAAGTCCCTCCCAAGGCGAGAACATCGATCAGGGGAACAGTGCTCTGCCACCTCCCAGGTCTTGGTGGAGGGGTGATTTCTCGGAACAGTGGATTGGCACAGGCTTTCAGCCCATCAAAGAACTTGATGTGCCTACGGCCTATGAATTCTGGCACAGTTGGGAGTTGGAGCTCTTCACATATTTCTCTGTTCCTGGCCCGTTGGAGTGATGTTCCTCGTACTATTCGCCTCAGGAGGGAGTTCTGGAAACTCTGTAGTTTGGTTTGTGTCGTTAAGTAGTGGTGTCTCATTAGTGGTGGACCATAGAGGAGCGTTGGACGAATGGTAGCCTTGTAGCTTCAGCCGCAGTGAGAGTTGTTGTGACATCAGGAGATGGTAGAGCCTATGTGACTTCTGCCGGGCCTGCTTGAGTCTCCCCTTGGCATGACTGGAGAGAGTGAGGTGCCGGTCAACAGTCACGCCGAGGTAGAGGATGGTGTTGGAGATATTCCGACCCTCGTCATCCACGACGAACCGCTGGGGTAGTCTGCTCTTCTTGCCCTTCTGAAAGGACATGACGATGGCATCCGTCTTAGCTGGGTTAACTCTGATGCCATCCTTCTTAAGAGCAGCTACGGTGGTGGCAGAGGCGGCTTGTGCGTGGCGGAGGGCCAATCCAGCTCTCATGCTGGAGGCTTTTTTTTTTTCAATAGGCCACACTTCGATTTCAACTGACTATCTGTCAACATGCCACCTTTTAGCCAATTGAGAGTACCGACCCAATTTATGAGGCGGAGTGGACTCCAGGAGGGCTGATGCCCTCAGCTCCCCGCCCGTGAGTTAACCTGCAGTGTTGACTCACGGCTACAGTGTAACAGAAAACAATTTTCTGCGCAGCTGGATTTGAACTTGGGTCCTTGGAGTTAGTAACCACGCGTTTTACCCCGTTCCCACCGCGCTCCCTTTAATTACTAGTAAGAATGTAAACAAAATAATACCACATTGCCTTAGCAAGGTGCCACCGTGTACTTCCCTTCCTGACTAATCTGTGCAAATTAAAAAAAAAAATGAATAATGATTGGGTGTTTTAGTGAAGGTATCTTTCAATTATGTATAATCATGGTTTGATATATAATAACACATAATTATTTTTGCAATTAAAAATTGTGACGTGCTCCTATTAACGTTTATTATTGATGATATAATCTATGATAAAATGTAATTCCATTTGGAGTCTCTGTTTCACACTAGTAATATACCATAAGGATTATTATACCAATGATACTCAAATTGGCAATAAAATCAATAGAAAATTGAATACATACATCAGTAATAATAAAACTTACAAAAATAAACCGGTGAAGGGTACAGGGATATCATCATTAATTAATACAGTGGTTAATACTCGAACCAAGCGATGTATTTCTGATTGAGCCTGGAAGGTATTTGTCGAGATAAAAAGTGTTGGACTTGATTATCAGGTTAGAGATGCATAGGTTTCTAGACAATATTAAATAAAAGATAGATCGAACATAGCAGTACAACTATATGTGTGCCCAGAAACGCAGCCCGAGTGACCTACAGATACATGATACAAACATAAATATAAAAACATAAATATATGAGTAAATAAATAAAATGCTGTCATGGAAACCCCGATCAGCCTTAGAACAGCTGAATAGACCAACACAGAGCATCTGTTTGATCGATTTATAGTTTTTACGGGTAGAAATAGACCTTGTGATATGATTTGATTCTAGTATTAAGCATAAATATTCATATAAGATCTAGAAAGAAAATAATCATAACTGTTATCACAACGTATCCATAGAAAGGAATATTATAAACAATAGAATGAATATAATAAAGTTGATCTCAATGCAAGGGAAAATCAAAGCTACATAAGTCGGTTAAAACCAGTTGAATAAAAAAGACATAATACTCCTTTCTATGGTATTCATCCGTATGTAATATTCATAAATTTATTAATTCATTCAAGTGCCTAAAACGCTTTACTTTCCGGATAAAATTACAATGGAAGTGAGTGGTTTTTTTTTCAAGAATGAATACGCTGTAACGCAATGAAATAATTATGATTACGCAATTAATATTTTACTAAGCAATAAAATAGTTATGAGCAAATGACTTTATAGTAATGGCTGTTTTAGAAGAGATGGAAGAACACTATTTCTAATTAAAAATGTATTTTCCAATTCGTTTTTATAATAAGATGTCTTAATATTCAACAAGCAATGGAGTTCTAAATACTTGGAAAAAAAAAACATTAAGATTTCTCTTTGCTCCAGCGAATTATCTGTGCGATAGCTAATGGACTCGTCTAAAATGTCAGATTGGGAATTTTCGGTGAGACACTTAGCAGTGTGGCACTACGCCCCCGAAAATATAAAACCTGATAGATTGACTAAAATAAATCACTTATTAAACTACTTGGTCAAGTTTTTTAGGGTTATGTATTTATTTACTCCATTACTCGTTATTCAACTAAATTTCTAGCCTGGTGTGTGGTAGACCTACTGTAGGTTCATCAACAACACTAAATTAAAATATATGAAGAAAAGAAGGATAAAGTATTAATTTCCAATCCAACAGTTCTCCTATCTAATATTACGTGGATATAAAAGTTTTATATTCTAAAATTCGTAGTGTAGTTTACTTTTTATAAAAAAAAAAATAGATACAAAACCTTTTTAGCCGTGCTTGCCTTAGTTTTCGATGTTTTGAAATGTTTTTGAATTTTTACTTTCATTCACCAAAGCTAAACTCTGTATGTCCAGATAGGCCATATAATTGTCATGTAGATCTTTTGTAATGAATTGGAAGTTGAGACCGTTTGTCCAGTAAGTGCTGTCGAAATCGACGTGCAGTTTCCTGTTTTTTCAGTCTTGTATGAGGATTCCTGGCTAGTCGTATATCCAGATGTAGTTCAAGGTAGCGGATCTGTTCTACAGGGGTAAGAGCAACATTATTAAAAGATATTGTAGGGCATTCGGTGGGTTTACGACGAAGGGTAAAGGTTGTTTGATGTGATTTGTTGGGATTTATTTTGATCCTCCAATTACGGCACCATTCGCGATATGCGACTGGAGAGTTTGGGATGAAATCAAAGGATTATTGTTGACTGCAAGTACACATGCGTCATCAGCGTAAGTGCTGTAGATAGTGTTAGGATTGGTTGCCATGTGCACGAAATAGAAATGACATACTTATGGCAGGTGTATGGTAGAATTTTTTTGAACGACCGAAATTACAATTTTATAAAATCCATTTTTCACATTTTCACGAAGTGAAAATGCTCTCATGAGGGTTCTAACAATTTTAATTACCCTTGGCAAATCAGTGTACAATTAAGTGGTATTTAATATCACCTAGGTCCTATTATTATTTTTAGGTCCTTTAATTATTTTTATTTGTCATAACCAACTATCTCACATTTTAACTGGCAATGGAAACAGATAAATATAAACTATGAATGGAGTTGATAAATAACTTAATGAGATAACAGTAGTAATATAGGATTAATAGATACCGTTAAAATGCCAAAGATCTTGTAAAAAATAATATTTAACTAATACAATTATAGAAAGTAACGGAGAATGACGAAGAACGCACATAAAAGAGTTCTGCTCTAATGAATGATAACCAGGCGGGCGCATGTGGAGTATGTTTTTCCAATTTGCCACTCTGATTATTGTTCTCATATCACAATAATTATTAAATCATATCACAATAATTATTAAATCGTTTGGTTTTTAATTTCATTTAACCTATAATTGATCGTTACAGTTGGCAGAATGACTAACTCCTCAAAATCATTCTTAGCATTCTCAATGGATTCTATGGAAATTAAGCATCGAATAAATGATTAAGAACAGAGTGCGAAATTTGGTGAAGTTTTATATTTTTTTGCCATAATTTTGCAGAAGAGAAATAATAAAATTTTCAACGTGAAATATTATCAAAAGTAATTTTCTTATAACTGCTAAAATTGAAGTTTATCCAATTTATCAACTGTATGGCTCATTTGGAAAATTGGTATAGTGAAGTATAACCACCGCACCAGTATGCACGCAATTATGGACACCACGCCAGAATCCACACCAAATTTCTATAGTCTATTGTCTAAGAATCAGATCGAAAATTTTGAGAATGGTTATATTAGGGAGGTTTCATGCCGACCCTCTGCCACTGATGTTTATAGACCTATTTATCTGTAACTTCATTGAATCAATGTTTGTATTTTGAATTTCCTTGTGATACCTGGCTCTTGTACCATTCATCGCCGGAAACTTCTATTTAATATTTTGATTTTCAGAATTTAGAAATAATATCATGTAAGGTATAGTTTAAAAAAATACGTTTCATTAAAATTTTAAACATCTAATTCTATTAAAATGTGGCATTTTTCTGTCAAAAATTAAAATCCGTCAAAAAAACAAAACAAAAAAACTGTTTTGAAAGTGACCGTCTCGAGGAACCGGTCTTCCAGCGATCGTGCTTTTGATTACAAGCCACAGAATGGAAGAAGGGAGAGGGGAATGGTTAGCACTGGAGAACAGCACTCCAGGAATCCTTGTATGCCTTGACCTCTGGTCTCTTCTAGACGGCCCACAGGACTTGGCTGTTGGTGTCTCAAGCCAGTGATATCGCCCGGCTGATGATTACCAATAGTTAATGGATTTATTAGCAGCTAGACATAGATAATTGTGTAAAACGAAAAATAGTTCCAAACTATACAGCTTGCTAAGAAATTGCCTGATTTCTTAGAGCACAGGTGCGAGAAATGTTGGGCCAGGGTTTAATGAAATGTCTAATGTAAAAGTAGCCACATGGTCATCTTGCCTTCCGTAAATTAATAAATTACAGTGGATTCAGCAGATTAATAGAGAGTTTTTTTTTCTTGAGTAGGTTGTTACTGTTAAAACCATACTGTTATGGTTTTCCCACCGTCCTACGAAAGATTTTTCACAAAATTCTTCAAAAGCTTAATTCTTAAAGGATAAATAAGAAATAATTGTTCATTTAATCCTGCATCTACAAATGTTATATATATATTATTCCTAGGTACAAAAACCTAACATTTGCCTGTTGATATTTTTTATTTATCAGTATTTATCTGTTAAACAATTATTGTTTCAAATTAAGATAGAATCGTCATTTACTTTACCAAAATTGATAAACTTATTTTATCAACTTATTATTTTTTTTGATTAATTTTTTTTTCTAAATTTTGAAAAGATTAAGAGGATGAATTAGAAATATAGCTTGTTTAAGACAGAAATAGAACAGAGTGAAAGTTGGTGATAAAGGAACTCGAATCCTTCCCATTCCTTCTGCATGCGGAAAAAAACTAGATAAAAAATTAAATAATAAAAAATAAATTAGACCATCTTGAAAATGATAGCGATAAAAAAAACCCAACAACTTTATTCGGTTATTAGCTCAGGGAGAAATAGTAAATTCGATTAATTAAAATGAATTTGTAAATTTTTAATATTATTATTGATAATTTCCATTGGCTGCTAATGGCAATTATCTGTATCTGTAGAATAAAACAGAACTATAGCACGCTACGTTGCTGCTAAAAAAGCAGCAGGGAGCGACCAATCTGAAAAAAAGGAAAATCAACAAAATCGAGAAATTGAAATAAGGTAGCCATGAGTTATATTAGAACGCCTATCTGATTGCTATCGACCTAAGCAATCAGAAACAATGACTGACAAAAGGTCACATTGGTGAACGAATGATCCAGAAAGGTCAGTTTTTTTTAAAAAAAAAAAGTGTTAAAACATTAATTTATTTTGCTCTATTTTATAACTTTTTCCTAAGAATAGCTATAAGAAAGCTCAGGTTTTGAAAGAAAAACAATAGATAGAGGTTCTCAACTATACTCCGAGCCAACTATGTTTATTGATTTAAATCCCCACGAACCCAAATTAAAAATAAATAAATGGAAAAAGAAATAAAAACCAATGAGATGGTATAATTTCCTTTTTTTTTATCCTAAGGGTTGGAAAAAGTCTACTATTAGCTCCTATATTATTTTAGATCGTCATATCTTTAAACATATTCGAAAAAATATTAAAATATTAACTAAATAATAAACATAATTGTTTTCAATGCTAAATTTCAATTCAAACTATAAGTTAGGTTGGGTTTTAGATGTTTTGATATGGATATATATTTTTTATTTATATAATTATAGCTAACGGTGAAATTAAGTAACTATTTTATGGGTTAATTAAAGTTTCACAGTCTTCAGAACAAACACATTTAGTGATATTATATATTTATCAATAAAATTACTTTATTTGTGACTGAACTCTTGTTTTATTAATATAATAATTTACCATAACAACAGTTCAATTCCATTTTTACTTTGTTCATGTCTCAGTTTAAGAAGTTTAAAATACAGTTTTAACCAAATTAGCATATAAGAAATTGGGGATTTGTACAGTCAGCTTTTGAAGTTTTGTACATTCTATAAGGAAAATTTCCTGTAGAGTAAGGCACTTAATAAATTTTAAAAACAACTGTACCCAAGTTTTTAAATTCAGGTTAATTTAAAACTCAGCTCGGTCATAATACAAACAGCACAGAAAACTGAGATTTTAATATCATCTACATCTTTTTCAAGAATACTACCCCTGAAGTACCTTATTAATTTTGTTTATTTAAAATAATTAACCAGCTTCATTATTAGCACTAGCGAGGAGTATATGAAAATAGTTATAAATTTTTAAAAATCGTCATAACAATAGTTGAAGCCTTGAAATAGTAATATTAGTTTTTTACTTACCTATTAATGAATTTTCAGAAATTCTTATTTTCTTATTTTATCTTATTTTTCAGAAAGCGTCAGGAATTTTGGTTTGAAAACTTCAAATTCGGTGTCAACACTATAGTAAACTAATAGAATCGTAGAAATTTCAATTACTTTTTTTTTTTGTGTATCTAACTATTATTTGAATGGATTAATTCGGTGACTTAGTTTTGAAAACGGTATCCGGCACGCCTTTAGCCTGAGTGATTTTTGTTTTAGGGACACATCCTATCTAAAATAAAACACAAATATTCTTCGATTTTTTTCTTTTAACTTAGTATTTTTAAAATAAAAAAAAATTAAGATAAAATTAATCTAAAGACACATATGCAATGCTCAGTGATCAGAATTTATTTTTAAGTTTCTTAATAAGAATAATTTTAATAAACTGTCCTATTTTTTTCTTATATTTGAAATAGGTTTGTAACTGGAATATTTAAAAATGTACAGTCTGACAAATTGTTTAAACGTCTTATCTTGCCTGAAAGGAAACAATAGGTATTGATCAAACCTAATTGTTATAGCTAAATTGTGTTATATATTTTTTTAAAAAATTGATACTAACACTAGATGAATTAGATAAGTAAACAAACCAATTTTTAAAGAAACTTATATATTTGAATGTTTTTTCTATTCATCATCATCTGTGGCGTTACAACTCTTGCAGAGTCAATCCTCCTGAAACTTGGTCCGCCAGCGTTCTCTATTGTTTTTTCTATTTGTAATTAGAAATTAAATAAATAGATTTTATACAAACTATTAAATGATCAAAACTGAAGAGGTGGAAACTATCCTCTAAACGTCCAAAGAAAAAAGAACATGACTTGAAAACTATTGTGCTTTAATGTTTAACGTTAAGGCTGTAAGAGGTTTTAAAAAAAAATGTCCAATTTAAACAGAAATATCTATTTTGATACTATATATAAATAATTGCACCAGAGAGAATTATTGTAAGAGTGTTTATCATCGCTAAGGTTTTATTAAAAACGGTGGGTATCGAAAGTAGTTTCCATCTTATGGTTTCATTGACAGTTCTTGGGGATGGTAAAAAAAAAAAAATTACTAATCATTATTAACAACAAGAAGACATAGTGAAATTAGGCCCAAGAAGGCTTTGCTCCACGTGGGAGAGCATTGCTACACCTGGCGGTTCCGCTGGCCAACTGGCCAATTGGCGTAATCACCAGGAGCCTCACACATCCAACGCTACTACGTTTCTTCTACAATCTTAATAGTGCAATGTGAGTCTCGAGTTGTGCATTTAATTGTAAAAATGATACGTTTAAAGGAGTTTTCTATAATAACCGATGTACACATAACGAATGAAAATAAAAAAAAAATGGTGCGCCGATTTTAATCTTGTCTACTTGGATATAAAATTAATCCTCGTAAGTTTCAGAACGAAAAACTATAGCAGAAAAACCAAATTATAGCATTTCATGTCATGATATGTTACTAATACTAAGAGTGATTTTATATAGTTACCCTGTCAGCCGATAAGCTCAAATACAGTTTAAGTGAAATTAAAAGTTATTTAATAACTATGGTGGCATGCTTGGAGGGAGAAGTGAAATGGAGAGTGTAAGCTGGCAGAAAAAGTGAAGCCAAAAAGATGAGCCTTATGTACCTTTCAGAGGCATGGCAGAGGCGTAGGGGAAGAGTACGAGCTAATCACTGTATACCTTATGTTTCAGTTTATATTACAATGGCTGACATTCCTATTACCTCAACATAAGCTTTCCTTTCTTTGGCGGGACCGTTTTGGCTTCACTTCGGCTATGAAGGAGAATTATAATAACACTCTCCTGGTGACAAGGAAACGTTATCAAGGTGCTCCCCTTGCGTATCCATCCGCCAGTTAAAACATTCTTGTTCTTATCCATTAAATTCTCTGACTTTTCTCGTTAATTTTTTTTAATCGTTGGGTTTCTAACGATATATAATGTCTCTAGATCACATAACTCCAGAAATACTTTTTTAATCTGGAAAAACATTTTTCCTCTTTTTTCTTAAGTTAATAATCAAATCATTTCATAGTTTATATTAATCCATTTTTAATTACTAGTAAGAATGTAAAACAGATAAGTTTTTCAAATAAACAACGTTAAAGGAAATTCAAAAGTATTATACCCCCCTCCTCACCCCATAATTTCACATTTAAGCTCTGTCAAACTATTACATTGATCGGTTTTTAAAAAATCGTTTTTATAAAGAAGCACTTCCGGTAAGTCGATTTTCACTAAAAATCTACTTTGACAATTTTAGAGCTAGGCTGTTCACACACATACACATACACAAGACACATGCACGCGCGCACATCTACACACATTAGGGGACGGTCACTTCCATAATTGTTGTAGACTCACTCGAGTTAAATTTGGATTATATATGCCTCATTCACACACTCCAAAAGTGGAATAATTACTGACTGACTGAATAACATCCTAAATTTATAAGGAAAAACAAACAAATGTCCATAAAAGAAAATAATCAAACAACAGAAAACTGACATTACAGACACCTTCTCCAATTTAAAGACTTTATAACTAATTACATTTATTCAAGAAAACGCTACCTATATTTTTAAATCTTTAAAGAAAACTCTTACGAAGTCATTGTTTTTACTGTATATTAGTCCCTTTCTTCTGCCTCCAAACAAACAATAATCCTAGAAAAGACTAGAATTTTACTTTTTTGAAATTGTTGAATAATTACTACCGTAGTAGAACTCTGCGATGCTTCAAAGGCTGGGAGTCATATTGGATGGTCAGTAGTTACAGATGTTGAAGAACTGATATATAAACCTCCAGGAGCTTGTCCAGTTTTCACAGGAGAAGCCTATAAAATAAAATCGATAGTTTTCATTTGCGTACCCTCGCATTATGGTATAACTGGCAATGAGAGAGCTGATGCAGATGCCAACTCAGCTCGTCATCAAGATACACCACAAGTAACTATTATAGAGATGATCCAAAGAGAAGAATGGACACATCAGTTTAATACACTTGCTCAGGAAATTTGGAACCAAAATTGGAAAACATGCGGTACTATGTGGTTAAAAAAGATTGCACTCTGTGGAAAACCTCCAGTAGAAAGTCAAGGCGAGAAGAGGTCATCCTCAGCCGTCTCAGTATTGGTCACTGTGAATTTTTACATGGCTACTTGTTAAGTGGTCTAGAACCACCTATGTGCAATTCATAGGAACGTTGAAACGGGTGCTTTTGGGGTGCCTCCTCTTCGCTGCTCTGAGGAAGCAACACAAGGCATGGATGGATTTTTCAAGACAATGAAAACGAAATAGAAAAATTAATGTTTTTTTTTTTTAAGCTACTGAAAACTACAGCAGAACATAGTTATTGCCATTTATTCACCTTAGGGGTTGTAGGATTTACTCATCCAATTTTGTAAATTTATTCAATATCACTTGGGGGCCCCCGTCAATGTAAAATGAAGACAGCGCGAATCCCATATAACAACATGACGTCTCAGGCGCTCGTCAAATCTCTCTGAACAGCCTGGTCACTTGTTCAACGTCCACCACACCTTTTTTATGCGTTCGTCGGAAGAACCTCTGGATCGGTAAAATTTACAACACCACAAGCTCATTGAAATCCAATACAAGACGTGAGGAGAAGAAGATGGATACATATAGTGGATAGTGGTACCTTGGACCGGATACATCAGTGGCGCATGAGACAACGATCGTCAGCCATCACCACAGAATCGTGAGAAACAACCATTCTCTCTCTTTTATTTGCTCCTTTAGAGACTATATACATGATGTATTATTATAAATTATATGATAACATGTTTCCAAAATGTCTTACAATTCGCTTTATAAAACTATAAACATGCAATAAAGGGCTCCCGGTTGTAAGGAACTTACTGGGCCTCTGAGATTGCAAACAGGGGTAGAGGTTGAATAAATCAATAAATAAAATAATTATCAAGTGTTAAACTAATCGTCCAACTGTCGCTACAATCTTCAAGTTAGAAATTTCAACATTCACTAAAATTTAATTGTTGAATTTATTACTATTTATTAATATTACTCTTTAACATGCAACATACCTATAAAGTATCCGATGTTGCTATTTCCAGTTCACTAACTGCACTGTGCTCTGTCTAATTTAGCAGCTAGTACCCTGACTCATCAAAAGAGATAGAGTACATCATCATTACATTCCACGGCTATTATTTATGAAATGTTTATTTTATTAATTGATGTTTGGACACAGTCAGAAACGTCATCCGATTCTCGAATAAAAGATATATGAAGTTTTAAGAGTATTTAATTTCCCAGAAGTTTCTATATATGAATATTTGGTCCTAAGAAAACTTATAGAAGAAAACCTTCATACAGAAGGTTTGACGATGATTTTTTAATTCACTCTTAAATATGATAGATGAATATTTCTGCTTTATCAAAGGAGTATAAAGAAATATATCTGTATATCTTGCTGTCCTCCAATGCCGGGGTTCACACGCATATACTTTGTCTTCGCTGCGTTCACAACACGTCTTTTCTTGCAGTATCACGTTGCAGGTCACGTTGATAGGCGTACCTTGTCACAACAAAAATCCTCTCAATCACATTGATGTCTTTCCCAATGTACAATTACTAATTACAATTTCTAATTACAGTAAATAGTAATCACAATTACATTTTGACCAACACAGGAATTATCCAAAGGAATTCTCAACTAACAAATCCAACTCCAATATTGTCAATAAAGGTTTTCAATGGATATTTTTTATTATGACAAGTTTATAAACTATTTTGCCAAAATATACTGAAAACAAAACAAAATATGTAATTTAAAAATTTTGCTATTTAAGTTTACCTTATTTTAATTTCTGATATAAAATAAATACTAGACCAATTTTTATCATTCGCTGCTGAAAATAGACTCAAATTCAATAAAATGAAACACAACTGAAAGTAAAAACGGTTAGCGATGATAGACACAAAGTGATTTTCTCAAAATGTTATAACCACCAATTTTGACTTTATCTTTAGTTATATATATTGAAGTAAATGGGTTAAATAAAAACTAGCAGAGTCAATAAAAGTTGAATATAATTATAAAAAGACTCATTACATATAAGCACATAACAAAACGCCATGAGGGCATGAGCTTGGTTAATCAACATAGTCCGTAGCAGCAAGGTAGGTTACAATTAGCAGTGTTGCCAGTGTCAACCGAATAAAAAAAAAACTTTAGACAACACGCACAAATCTTTCAATGAATATAACAATAGACAAAACTCAATAAAACAATTTATCTCAACAATATATTTATCGTTTATATTTGCCCACGGTCAGCGGAGAAGGGGGTGAATAAAAGGAAATATATATACAATCGCAAAAGGGGAAAAAAGTAACAAAACAATAAAGAATGGATTGCTCCCTAGGTGCCACGTTATTTTTTCCCTTCGAAATAATGAAAACCCCGAAATTATTTAACTACAATGTATCCCAATAAAAACAATTATCGAGTTATGACCACAGGCGAATACCTTTACATATAGATAAGTGAACAACAAAAAATAAAAACATAAGTAAATTAACAAGTTGAAAGCAGTGTATATGCATAAGGAAGAACAGCAGAACTATATGAACTTAAGTTTAATAATAAAAAGAATTATATATACACAGAATGAAAAGGAAGTAAAAAGAATTCTTATCAATTAATAAAACAAACAAAACTTATAGCCTGACTTAACCTGAACTTAAATGCTTAACTTTATGAACAAAATTTACATTAATATACAAAATAGGAATATAAAATAAAATGAAGTTTAGTTCGAATCCCACGAAGTCTTTAGGTGTACATCTGGTAGAACACAAGGTTGCCCGATTACTCCTTTTCGGTTACCGCCTCACATTCCCTGGAAGTATGAAAATGACACCTGCCACAACTCTGCTATCCAGAACATGCAGAAGAAACGTTGCAAGGCACTGCACTATATCCCAACTTCTAGTGTTTAATGACCGTCTATTGAAGTAGAACACCATAATTTTGAAAAACAAAACATAACATTTCTCATATGGTGAAATTTCGATTCAAACAATAAAGACACAGGACCTGATAGACTATCAACACTTCACATTGAACAGTCGTAACGTGTTCCAAAACCAAACTGTCACCTTCACAAAACCAAGCCCACTCGTCTAAACATATCGATAGTGTTTTTTTTCACCATGATAACCATAACACCACTTGTGTACGCAGATATAGCCAGTGTTTTATTTCACCATGACAACCGTCACACTCCTTGTCTACGCAGATATCGCCAGTGTTTTTATTTCACCAGGGCAACCGTAATAATGTGTTTAGATTAAGTACACTTAAACACATAATATCCGGTGTTACAGAAAGACACGGAGAACTGCCTCCTGCGGGTAACTCTTTGAAACCAGCAGAACCGGTCTGGCTTCTTCCTAAGGCAGTACTAAGTTTCTTTTTGCCCAGAACTGGATTCTCTATATTACTGTTTCACTTACTATCTGGTACAAAAGGAAGGAAACTTGTGAGGTCTTGTTTTTATGAACTTTAAAAAGAAAGCCTGGGCTTGTTAAGACTTGAATAGCAACTGTGTTATTTTTTCAATTAAGGTTCATATTAATTAGTTGCAGCAAATCTCAATATCATCGATAAAGCTTGTTAATTTTATTTTATAAGATTTTACACAAAATTCTTATTTTTTTTTTTTAATGGTGTGTTTAAGGTTGACCGAAGGTTCAACTATGAGGAAAAGATTATTATTACGCTCTGCAGAATAATAATAAACCGAAATAAATTAAACTTATTTTATGTGCATCGATGCTTTGGTCTAAATTTCAGGCCTTCATCAGGGTCGGAACCAAAAAACGAGCTACCAATTATAATTAGTGAAAAAAAACCAAGATAAATTATAAAAAAAAAATTGAAACATCACAAACGATACTAAAATAAGATGAATGTAATATTACAAAGGTAGAATTTATACAAACATTGAAAATAAAAAAAAAATTTTTTTTTTTTTAAATTACAAAAAGGAACAACAAACACAACAGTGCTCTATGTAAATGATGAAAAAATATTTTTAAAATAAATAAAAATATTACAAAAAAGAATTTAAAATATAGCAATGTCCTATATAAATACCAAAAAATAGTTTTTTACATTCATATTTTCTATTTATAATTTACATTATGCACTGTTCGATTTTTAATATTTTTTTTCTTTTTCTATTTGTTTCAACGTTCGCTATATTTTTGTATAAATTCTTACCTTTGCAAAAAATAAAGTAATCTATTCGAGCAACATGAAAAAAGTGGCCAGAAGGGAAAATCGGTTAACAAAAAGCAAATAAAACAACATAAATAGCCCAATTATTTATAAGTAATCCTATGCATATATACATAGATACATATATACATATACAGAAATGCATGTATACGCTAGCAATAACTTAACACATGTTTAAATACACATATATTTGAATAAATCTCATGTTTCGTATCTCGATTTTAAAATACTTTTTCTTTTTCATTTCTAATTTCTCATATATTTTTATATTTTAGTATGTAGGATTTATAATTTATAAGCATTACTAGTATATTTTGTAAATTGTAAAATCTTGGTGTATATTTAATATATATTTAAATATACTTTATATTAAATATTAATATGCATTTTTCTCATTAATGTTCACAGGTATTTGATCTCGTTCGGAAGGTTTGCCCTGAAAGATTGAAGATACTGGTACCGCTGGAAGGAGAGCTTGGACAAGACAATATAGGGCTTTCCGAAGATCAGGTTAAGCACTTGGAAGAGAACATCTTCGCCATCTTCAATTTTGCCGCCTCTTTGAAGCTCGAAGACCCGCTCAAGACTCTTGTCACAATTAATACTGTTGCCACACTCAAACTTCTCGAGATGGCCTGCAAGTTCAAAAAACTGAAGGTATGTTGCTTGATTTTATCACTACCTTTTAGGCCTACTTATGCCACATTAGTAGGACGTAGGATACTCGCATGTTTTGTACACTGTTTATTCTACTCCTGTCAACAATGCCACTGATAATCAATGGAGAGTCTTACTTAAAACATAATGAAAAAATGATAGAACATAAGTTACACTGTTATTGTTTGAGTGCACTCAACAGATCACCTCTAAGGGGTTTCAGCTATCTAATGGTTTAGAGTTACAATTCTAATGAAAGTATTTAAGAAATGTAAATGTTTTGCGTACATTATATCGAGCTGTTGGATACTGTGATATGTAGCCGTTATTTTTTTTTCTAAATCAGTGCCTTTCGTGTTGTATGTCTGGTGTTTGTGTTTGTTTTTACAAATAATTAACAAAAAATATTTAAATTTAAGTTATTGTAAGTACTCTGTAGCTACTAACAGCTTCCAGTTCCTAGCACTCAGGTCTGGAATTATTGGTGCCAATTTCGGGAACTATGGTCCTCAGAAAAGTACTCGGTAAAGCTATTCCCTTTAAGCGAGTGGAAGCCCTTTTAATTAAAATGTACTTTAACTAAAATCTTAATAGGTTTTTACATCCCATCTAATCCAAACACTCTTGGTGGCATCATTCACAAGATATACATCATTTGTATAAAATATACACTAAGGAAACTTCTTGTTTCTTTAGTTTTAGTTTCTTCGCACTTTGATGTTTTGGCTGAAGTAGCTGAGTAGGTTGACACGTCGTCTTGGCAACCTCATGTCAGCAGTGGTTCGATTTTTGACTAGAAGGGTTAACTTCTTTTAAAAAACTTAACCCTTCCTTACTGGTTAGAATAGTTTGGTCACGCATTGTATAACCATCCCGTATGTCAGAATATATTTTGACTATAAAGTATTAAGAAGCTAGCTTATTTTTATAAGCCCTAGAGGGCCTTACATGGTTGATATAACTTATATTATATATATTTTTTTAACAGTTAATTATGAGGGGGTATGGTCATACAAATGACACTCCTAACTATATACAATGTTCTTATTAAAAAAAAAAAATAGATAAGAATAATGCTTCTTAATAAAAGAGAAAAGTAAAATTAATAAAAAAAATAATGATATTGGTACACTTAAATAAAACAAACAATTGTTTTCTAATAGTAAAAAGAAACAAGTTAATTTGAAAAAGGGAAGAGAGAAGAAAAGAGAGAGAGAAAAAATAATAATAATGAATAAATAAAATGAATCATAATAATATGTAAATAGAGGTAGTGTGACTATGAATTAATTTTATATTTATTAAAAATTTATAAAAGAATGTCCTGCAGCAGTCTGGGCTTCAGTCTTCGGGTTGAGGTTGGGTTTCCCAGGTTGTAGGTCACTGCTCCTTTAACTGTCGGCAACTGGGAGTGGAACTTCATGAACCGTTTTTGACTCCACTTGTAATTCGCGATACAATTGGCTATTTCTTATGAAGCAAGCAGCATTTACTGCGATTCTTAGGAGTTTATTTTGAAAAGATTGTAGTATGCTAGCTTATGATTACGAAATTACTTTGCTTATAAATAAATGCTAGTATATCAAAAATATATACTGAGTATAACCTTGGATAAGAATTGATAGCTAGACTAAAAAAAAAATCAGGAAACGTATAAGAACAATCAGAACACGACAACTTGGTTTTCCGAAATTGACCTACGTACTTGCGAAATTGTGTGACATGAACACGCATACAAGAAGAATGAAATATATAACTTCAGGTAAACGGTTCGTATAGTTGTATTATGTAACGAGGGATAAGTGAAGATATCGTATAATATGCTCAATTATTTGATAGGTAAATTAATGCGAACAAATGTTTCGTGTTCAAATCCATCGCCTTGGATCATCGTCAGGACCGCTCGGAACTGGGCATGTTCACTCTCCCAAGCGGCAGTGGAAACTTCCAGATTGCGGTAGCCAGTTGCTCAACTTCTACCGGACCTGGTATTTTGGATTACAATCGTTGCTCAAAAGCGAGGCCTCCTTGTTTACGTCTAGCCTCTTTCGTCGGTCAAGAGAAACGAATATGTATCATAGGGCCAAGGCCTGGAAGAGCTCTATAAACAAAAAATAAAATAAAATAAAACTATGTAACTATTAATAATAAATGTGTTCTTTCTTAAATAGTCGATTTCTTTATTTTCCACTGTAATTTTTGGGCAATGAAATTCTTTATTTCCTATCTGATAGTAAGAAATTAAAAGAATGAATTAATATAAGCAACCGAAACGTTTATGAATATCGTTACAAAACCTAACAAACTTACTAAATACTAAATAGGAATTCAAGATACAGATTTGATGTCTTGATTTTGTTTAACTAATATTATAATTAATGGAGTAATGAAAACTATATTTCTTTAGAATAAAGAAAGGTCTTGAATTATCTAAAATATAGAAAATAAAAGTTGGACTGACAGTAATGGTTTTGGATCCTACAATTTTTAATGCTCTAAATTCTTATAAGATTCAGAAAACGTATTGGGTAAATTTGTCGATTGCAAAATTATAATGAAATTTAATAAAGATGCTGCTAAATTTTATTAAAGGCTTTATAAAAAAAAAATTAGTAAATAGCTGGGCCAGACAATGGAGAATAAATCTGGGCAAATTAGAGAGCCTTTTCAGTTTTACATTCGAACACGAATATTATTTTCAGGACCTCTTCCACATGATAGTTGTAAATAAATAAATAATTTAGGACTCTACTAGGACTAATGAATAACATACTAGTCAACCAGTGATATATACTTCTTCCTCGGTTACTCAACAACTTCTGAATTGACAGGTTATATAGAGGGGCTTTTTTTATAACCTTATAGGGAGAGGAATAAAATCATAAGATTATAAAAATCCAATTTATTCACTGTAAATCACTGTGGGTAGAAATAATAGATATTCCCTTTTATGTAACAAGAGACTATCCCCACTATGACCATGACATTCCTTTCACCACAGTAGCTGTTATTAATTGTTCTCAAATTTTTCTAATTCATTGATGAAAATGCACTTCAACTATCCCTTGCTCTTAGAATTCGCACAGATGATTATCTATAGGCTAGCCAACTCAATAATTGTTCTAAGACTTTATTTTATTTGATTCATTTGTGATACTCGTTTGCTTGTCTCCTTATTCCTATTGTAGATGGATATTTTCATCTTTCTTTCAACCTTTCACCTTTAATCGCACAGTTCGCAGATTTAGTAGCAGTAAGCGAGGTTTTGTTTTGTTTTGTTGTTGTAAGCGAGGTAAATGGTAAAAGAAAAATTATTGTACAACTGCCATGCTATGAACTACCTCTTTTCGGTATTTTACTGTACGATAATTCAATTCACTAAAGCTGATCTCTCATCCAGCACCTTTTTTTTTTTAAATACTTTTTATTTTTTGGTTGATATTAAAATGATCACATTCATACTAAAATAAGATAAAAATAAATAAATGAATGAAAAAAAAATCTCTCTTAAAATATATAAAACCAGAAGGATAAACCAAATGAACATAATCACAAAATATGTGTATGAAAAAATAAATAAATAAAATAACATAATGATAAAATAATACCATCTCTAGTCACATTTACACTCTTATATAAAATATTTATACAATCGATCTGAGGATCCCTGAGCTCACCCTATCCCCCAAGTGTGAGTGGTAGAGCAGAGCTCATGAGATCCCAACGCATCCCTCTCACCGCATCACTGGCAGTGTGCCAGTGGAGGTTAAGCAAGTGCGCTAAAGCCACAAACATCACCTTTTTAGTCGCATCCTACTGAACATGTCAATCGTGGCCATATCTTTTGATAGTCAGTTCCTATTGCTAAAACGTAATAATAAAACGAAGTTTATTGCTGAAACGTAAATATCTTTGTCGACGGTTGGTTAGTTCTTGTGGTATTTGTTGGTTTTAAATCGATATGAAGAGTTTTGTTGTTTACACACTATGGACCATCTATTATTACTCCTAGAATTTCGGATTGAAAAGATTTTTGTTCTTGAGAGTGTTTCCGCTTTGCTGAACCGTAAATCTGTGATGGTTTTAAGTAAATATGTATATTCAGTTTTCATAAAATTTTTGTCGATTGGAAAAAAATGAAATTTGATAGGTCGTTTTTTAGGTTTTAGTAATGGTCAAGGAAGTCGACTGTACAGGTGCTTCTATAATTAAGGTTACAGAACTTCTTCATCTTCAGTGTACTTAACGAATTTCTAAAGTTCATACCAATTACCTCAAAATCAAGTTAAATGATGAGACATATTATTATGAGAAATATGTTTAAAAAATGAAAAAGGGATAATTTCGCATAGTGTTTTTTATGAATAAATAAAAGCCCCGAAAAAAATACCTCGGTAGAAAAAAACAAAACAAATAGGAATAAGCAGAATTTTAAATAAACTATCACAAATACTTCCAGAAGTTGTACGTCCGAAAAAGATTTTATATGATGACCGGGATGAAGATGAAAAAGGCCGGTTGATAAAACAATAATGTGAAATACCGATAGATAATGAATAAAACTGTATTATGTTCTTGTGATTATTTCATATTTTTAAAAAATTTTGTTAATAAGGTTTTTTCCTTAATCTTTTCAGGTTATATTTAATAATAAAAATTGAATCTCACTAAAAATATAAACAATCAAAATAAAATTGCTTATAATAAATATATACATATATATTAGAGGGTACTTTTTATTTTACAGCTAAACCCTAATCACTATTAGTTAAAACATAAAAATACAAAGAACTACTTTTGTGGGCTGTTGCTCCCTAATTGGTTTAGCGTGATTTTGTTCCCCACTAAGGGCAGGAAGGTCGCATTACAAAACTATCAGGTCCTGGCATCTCCTAACTCAGCTTGATAAAATTATCATCCTTCACATTTTACAAGGGAATTCAATTCTACAAAAAATCATTTTTTAACAGGTTACAGCAAGTGTTTACATTTTTCTCATTTTGAACAAAAAGTTTATTTATCAATACAGTACAATAAGAACCTCTAACTGATAAAAAATATTTTTAAAAATCAATGGAATATGGTCCGGGTGCGTTCAAAAAAACTCAAATAGTAACTGGGTATACTATTTTTAAAAATAGTAAACCCAGTTACTATCTGAGTTTTTTTGACCGCACCCGGACCATATTCCATTATCTATACACACGGTCAATCAATAATCTTCCATTAGAAAAATCAGTTTACATAATACCGATATGATAGTTATAATCACATTTTTAATTATATAGCGCCTAAAAATTGCAAGATCGATGTTTGTTGAAAATCGATGATTCATTTGCACCACTTGTCTAATATCACTCATTCCTTGTAAAATGAGACTATAAATCAGATTAACTATTAAAGCTTATATAAAATTAAGAAATTATTCTATTTTTAAAATTATATATAAACATAGAAAAAAAAACAAGAAAAATTATAACAAAAAATTGTAACATCATAAATGATACTAAAATAAGATGAAATATAATATTGCAAAGGTAAGAATTTATACAAACATTGAAAATAAAAAAAACATTTTTTTTTTTTTTAAATTACAAAAAGGAACTACAAATACAACAGTGTTCTATGTAAATGATGAAAAAATATTTTTTTCATTTATATTTTTACCTTTAATTTTTGTCATTACTTATATAAAGCACTGTCTTTTTGTAATTGATTCAGTGGTTGTTATATATTTGTATAAATTCTTACCTTAGTAATATTATTTTTGTTTTAGTATGATTGATAATCTTTTTAACTTCTTGTTATACTGTTTCTTTGTTTTGTTCTTTTCACTATATTTTGGTTCTTATCTTGTTTTTGTTTTAAGCTGGTATAAAGGCCTGATATTTGGGTTTAACGAAACGTCGTCACAAAAAAATACATTTTACTTATTTGTGTTTTTTATTACTTTACTGAATGCACGCGTATCTTTTCCTGTCTTTATTTTTTGTTTATGATACGTTTGCACCACTTCTCTAATATGACCCATTCCTTGTAAAATGTGATTATAAATCAGATTCACTATTAAAGTTTTTTTTTAAAAATTATATTTAATAGCCCAATTGAAACACTGCTAAGTATTTTGTTTTCTTAGTTTTATTTTATCTTGCTTTGTAAACAATGTCCAAATAATTTTCTTCGTACTTCAATGCATATGTATATTTTGTATTAAATATTAAATTAGATTGATAAATAGATTAGTGGAAAAATAGATTTACCTCTATTTGTCAATGAGGAAACTAGGAACGTCTATTTCATGTTTCGTTACATTGGGGCTCCACTGAACCTTCGAATTTCTCTCATATCCAGTCCTTACAATCAAAAATCCTTCCTAAATCCTCAATGCTCCTTATTTTGTTACTAATAAAACCATCCATAAAGACCTAAATGTTCCTTACGTAACCGATCTAGCCCGAACCCGATATTATTCCTTCCACAATAAACCCCCCAACCACCCAAACCCACTAGTTTCTAACCTTGCTTCCTCTTCCATTCCTGGCAATCCTTCGAGGCGCCTGAAAAGAAAAAGAAAGAAGATGGCCTCGTGACCTTATATTGTAAACTGTTTTTAGAGTTCTACTACTGGGTAGTTTCTCTACATCCTGTATCATATCATTATGTCATTATGATCAAATTTACTTGTTGTATTTTTTATACAGTTGTAAATATCAATAAATAAATAAATAAAAAAAAAATGTTTCGTTACTAATTATTTTTTAGAATTAGATACTCGAATCGTAGTAGAGGTAAATAAAAAGGAGTCTGTCATCGGTCCTTGATAATGCTTTTTAAAAAAAGAGCCTCGTAATGACATTTAGCAATAAAGTTTAGCAAATTGAGGCCCGCTGACTTGTGGATCTTTTTTCGACCTTAACATTTATATTGGGGATGTGACCCAATAGCTAATGAGCAGGTGCAGTAATGGATGTACTAATAACTTCAGCTGTAATTTAAATGTTGACATATTAGGTCAATTAAATATTTTACCTTGAGTCTTAATTATAAATCGGTTGCCGTATGAAATTTCATTATTGTAAGTTCCTACTGGCGTAGGTAGAGAATTATAAGAAACTCTCAAGAAATTACTTATTTTGTTTAAAAAAAAAAATAATAATAAAAAAGAAATCGAATGCTACTGATTATTTTATAAATTTGTTATCCCAGGGCAATACTGAAAGAGTATTAATTAAATTAAATGTTGTTTTCTAAATTTGTAATTATCTGATATTTAAATAAAGTACAGAATGTCTGATATCCCAAGCATATTACTTATACTTGGTTATATTGGCTGCTGTAGCTGCTACTAATATCAAATAAATAATTGCTGTAGGCAAATAATTAAAAAATAAAAGATAATATAATATAAAATAGAGAAAATTAATTATTAATAAATATTATACTTTCCAATTATATTAAATAAATGGTTTGTAATCATGGATTAAAAAAATAAATAAAGTTCAAAACGAGGTAACATCTAAGAGCTTTCGATAAGGATTAAGGACTGATTTATTGCCATATACATTGCTAACATCAGTCAGATTAGGTTAGAAAAAATGTTTTTACACAGAAAAATCGTTCAGATAAACTTCTGTAATACATTTCTTGAACTTTTTAAAGTGAGACCATTTGATCACCTATTTGACATGTTTATATATTTTGTATGTACCAATTATGTAATATCATATTATGCGATTTTTATCTTCGTTGTTTCAAGTTCCTTGTAGCTCTGGACAAAGATTAGCGATATGGATCGTTAAGTCGAAGTCTTGATTTAGGCAAGTATTCAATACATAAAAAATATAATAGCTTTAGTAATCCTTTAGGTATACCGGAATCCAGTTTATTAGAAGTCAGTAGCTAAACAAGATTTAGCTAGAACAAAACTTTTTATCGACAAATACAACTAACCAATACATCAGAGAGATCATTGTTTTAAGTTCGTCTATAAAATTTTGTATCATTACGTTAATATATAATAATGTAAAATATTATAATATTCATAGGTATATTAAATATTCTTCTTGTATAATAATAAACGATACTTATTATATTATAATATACATATATCGTTTTGTACTAATTTGGAGAGACAGATAATCATCTATTTTTTTTCAGTTGATATTTTTCATAACATCCCTTGAGAGTAAAACATTAATAAACTATTTTATATGTGTCTTGTAATATTTCGGTTTATTATTCTCAAAAATGAGTCTTAAAAATCGATGAGGAAAATCTTAAACCTTCTTCAAAAATAGAGGATTTGTGGTTCAAGATACGAAGGATCCAAATATACAAAAAAAAAACCCGTCCGTATCCAATTCATGGATTTCCTCAGAGACTACTGGCCCAGTTTTTTTTTTCAAATTTGGAACTAGTTATTGCCATTCCCCATTTCCTTTTGAAATGACAAGCAATTCGTGATTTCAAAATATCATATTCGTACTATTGATGTGGAATGAAGCAAAAAAAATTAAGTATATTGAAATCAATATACCACATCATTAACAAAAAAAAAATCTTGAACGGCTGGACCAATTTTTATCTCTTTCCTTGTTTTGTTATATAAATATCTCTTGTCCGACAGGCAAAATATTTTTTCTAAGAACTGCTGCCCAAAAATGATGAACGCTCGAAGTTTTCTTTTTAAAGCCCTTTAATTGTTTGCATATAGATTAAATCTCGGAGAAAAGGGAGGAAATAAGGTTATGAATAAAAGGAAACATTTTTACATGACTCAAAAAGCCAGGCAAAGTGGAGCGAAACGTTAGGTATTGACCGCCACCCGGGCTATCTTACTACAATCTACTTCATGCGGTCAACTATCTTCTTCCAATATAAATTTTATGATAAAGTATGTGTTACTTGTTTGAAGATTAATTAAATCAATAAAAAACAAAAATAATCGAAATAGAGATATTTCATAATAATAAAGTTTATTATTTTCACAGATACAGGTAAATTTTAATATTTTTGTATTTATCGCTGTGCTACTGATTCCAAGGGCCCGGGTTGCAATTCAACTGTGGAAAATAATTATGCTGTTGCTATAACCATTAGTCAACCCTACGGGCTTGTAGAGCACTCCGAGGCCCACTCAAACTGGTAACCCTTCTTTGGGGAAACATCTGGGGAATGAGAGTTGTCATGAAAAAATCACCTCGTATAACCATTTTTCAACAAACAGTACTTCCTTACAAGGTGTGAAGGGCATTACAGCGTTGGATGGAAGTAGGAATGGATTTCCATATGGAAAAGAACCTGATAAGTATGGATCTGCCGAAAACTGCAGTTACATAGGTCGTTGTATATAAGAGTAAAGTTCAGGAACCGATATTGGAGAAATGAACAGGGGATTTAAATTTAAGGAGATCTGATGGATAGCGGGAATGAATGACTTCTTGACGGTTAGAATGATAAAGCTACCTCAACTCCTCATAAGAACGAGAGGAGGTGTCCTTGGCACACATGAGGAGTTTCCCTTGAATGCTCGTTCATTTTTTTCAATGGACTTTTTGAATAATTAAAAAAAAAATCAGACCATTCAGACGATTTACATGTAGAGGTTAATAGAATTATATAATTGTGATCTTATTATTTCTATGATACAGCAAATAATATAAGAAACAAATAAGAAGATGGTTCTGTTTCAGTTAAGGTCAATTCGAAACAATTTCGAGGTCAGTTTAGAATTGACCTTTAATAGTCCTGATAAAGCTCTACAAAGTGGACATCAGCAAATAAATAGTTGTGTACTATTTTTTTTTTTGTGACTGTACCTCTGACCATCTTCTTCATAATTTGAATTAATACGATCAATTATTTATATATATAATTTTTATACTTTGTATGCACTAAAACCGGTAAGCATAAGTCGTATGAGTGGATACACCAGATATTTTATTGCTTGTTTTTTACTAATATAAATAATTAATGAAAATAATAAATTATCGAGTATTAATCTGCAGCGTTTTTATTATCCATACATTTTTATGCGTATTAGATTAAGTAAAGAATATTATAGTCATAAAATATTGTACAATAGTCGTCGAATCTATGGATACACCTGTGCGATGGTGATGAAGCAATAAAGATTTTAAAACAATCTCGAGGCCCCAGACTCGATTAGCTCACAAACTAATCGAAAAATACCGGTTTTGGAAACCATGGCTTAGCTTGCCTCGTTACACAATACTGAAAGACGGCTTGAATCACTGACTGAAATAATGGCGTACTAATAAATAAATACCACTCAGGAGGTAGACATCATTATTTATTGTTCCGTACTATTGAAATTACGTTTACGTTTATTAGTACTTATTAATTTTTTAAATGATTAGTAAAAAGTTTAAATAAATTGCAAAATATCCTTTGAACCGTCCTGAATTCGAAAAACACTGCATAAATGTAGGAATCTTGGAATTCCTTCTTAAATCTAGGTGCCATTTATTCATATCTACGATAAATAGAAAAAAAAAAAAAAAAGCAAAGAAATCGGGCCTAAGAGATGAGATTAAATTGTTAAATAAAGAAAATTGAATTTGATATTTAAAAGTTTTGTACCTTTTTTTAGAATTTATAAAAAAATATGCATAAAAAAATATGCAGGCCAGCTACTGGGTTAGGAGAATGACGGCGACTGTTGATTGCAGTCATTTTATGTTTAAATAAAAATATATTGTTATATATTCTAAAGCTTGAGCAGCAAACGATAGCTTTCCAACAGGTTACATACCTATTTTAACAAGAGTGTGAAGGTCGAGATTCAAGTCTTAAGTGCGCCGTTAAATGAAAGTCAACAAGCGGAATTGACCGTATCGGAATGCCGCAACATGTTCCACCACAACCTATCTATATTGTTATTTCTTTTAAATATACGAGGAGCTATTATTTTCTTCAATATGTTTCCTATAGATTTTATGAAACGAAGCAGAATTAATAAATTAATATTTATTTTGTGTTTTTCTTTGTGATTAAAATCGTTCTTGACACGAGCCCCACCATTTATATACTCTTGGAGAAAACCAGTATATACTTAATTAGAGAGAGAAAGAAAAATAAATATTGCACTGATGTAGAGTGTTTTCTTTAAATATCTAGTTTTAAAAATACCATGTGCCTTAAAACTTAATTATTAAAGGCACTATACTAAAAACGCTTTATATCAAGTCAGTCATCTTTTTTAGTGATTGTTACTTTTGTTTGTCTAAGTAAATTTTTTGTGTTACTGAGATATACTTGGCCATACACCCATCATTTTTCTAAAAAAGGCTATACAATAAATAAAATACCAATTTAATTTGGTTGAATCCGCTTAATCTAACATCAATATTTTGAAATTCAAGAACCAAAGACATACTCAGATTATTTCTTGTAAATAAGCACTTAGTATGTCTATAGAAACAGATATATCAAATAAGCTTTAATAACCATTGAACCGATATTCGTAATTTTGTTAATTTTAATTTAATTAGGTAGTAATTTCATATGAACAATTACAAAAATTACATTTTTCTGTGAATGCTATCATATAATTTTTTCCCAAAATTGGTATTGTATCAATATAAAATTGTATTTATTGATAGATATCACAATCTGCCACACAAGTTGTGGGCAATAGGTAATAGTTATGAATAACTACATTCATACTAAAATAAAATAAAATAAGAATACAAATAAATAAATAAACGAAAATAAAAAGCACATTAAAGTAAATAAAATCTCTCTTAAAATATATACAAACAGAAGCACAAAGAAAACGAACATAATCAAACTATGTATAAGAAAAAATAAATAAATAAAATAAAATAATCTTTAGTGAC
>NW_027105041.1:635511-635978 GCF_000696795.3 Halyomorpha halys
TGTTTATTAAAACCTTAGTGATGACAAATATTGAATCTAGAGCAAAATATAGTAAAATGAGAATGATCTATCTCGTTCACCTTGATAGATTCCTAGCCAACGTAAACATCATTAAAAAAGGATAAAATTAACAATTCTCATCGGAGCTGAGTCTTGCAAACATGAAGTAATAACTTTTTTTATTACAATATTTCCTGATCACTCATTGGATTAGTGTAGTCAGACTTGAAAACCTATTATTATTTGAGCTGGCGGTTAGCAGCTTGAAAAATATCTAACAAGATTCCTGTGTTATCACTAGAGACCGAATATTTGAGCAATAAAAAACCCAAAAATATGCAGTAAAATTGGGATTTTACTTGATTTTGGGAATCATGCAGTGAAAATTCAAAATGTGCATAAAACACCCAAATTCTGGATGAATAATCTTTAGCAAACGATAGCTTTCCAACAGGTTACATACCTAT
>NW_027105041.1:638427-639039 GCF_000696795.3 Halyomorpha halys
CTTAGCTTTTCATTTGTGTATTTACATAGGAATATACCAGTAAGGAAGAAACTAAAAAATTAAAATTCCCAATAGTTACAACAAAATCAGACGGAAGAATGAAGGGCTTTGAGCGACTGACAATCCAAGTTCAAAACATAACACTTAACGTTCTCTTTAACCAGCTTATTGTATAGAGATTTTTTCCATGGCTACCAGAAACCATTGCTTCATATTATTTCTAGAATATTCGTCACTTGTATTTACTGTTACTCCTTTTTTGTGGATTGAATTCAACTATTCGTGTGTTAGTTAATCAATGCATCGCTTTATCTCAAATTTGCCAATTTTAAATTATAAATTAAATAAGGAAAACAAACAAGATGAATAAATATTAACATACATACTCTTATATATGTATAATATGAGAAATCTAGTTCAAACATCAGATTTTCTGCAACACAAATTAAAATTTAGTGTCAAGATGAAAAAAAAAAAGTGGAAAATTGTGGAAAAACTCCCAAAACATGAAATTTGTTTGCAAACTAGAATTAGTGTTCTTATTTCAATTTCTTTCGTGGAATCTAGGAATAATAAGTGCAATGGCAAGGAAATCCGATATCTTCGTTATCA
>NW_027105041.1:639089-639808 GCF_000696795.3 Halyomorpha halys
AATCTTTCAAACAAATTTCATATAATGTGTTTTATGTTAGTACACTAAATATGTCACTTAGCTTTTCATTTGTGTATTTACATAGGAATATACCACTAAGGAAGAAACTAAAAAATTATTTAACGTACAAAAACATTAAAGATTTTGGTTAAAATGCATGAGTGCATTTATTGATCAGACTAATTATATTTTTATTTAAATTAATATACGCTGATAGTATAATATAATAATAAAAAATTAAAATTCTCAATAGTCAGACGGAAGAATGAAGGGCTTTGACCGGCTGAGAATCCAAGTTCAAAAAATAACACTGAACGTTCTCTTTAACAAGCTTATTCTATAGAGATTTTTTCTACAGCTACCCGAAACCATTGCTTCATATTATTCCTAGAATATTCGTCACTGGTATTTACAAAAATAATTTTATATTATAAATTAAATAAGGAAAACAAACAAGATGAAGTTTTCTAGTTCAAGCATTAGATTTTCTGCAACACAAATTTAAATTTAGTTTTAAGATAAAAAAAAAAAAAGTGTAAAATTGTGGAAAACTCCCAAAAAGTGAATTTTTTTTTAAAACTAAAATTAGTGTTATTATTTCAATTTCTGTCGAGGAATCTAGGAAATAATAAGTGCAATGGCAAGGAAATCCGATATCTTCGTTATCACCTGACATTTCATTACATCGCTCCATCCAGAATGGTAAGTAAATTAGTGCT
>NW_027105041.1:639858-647941 GCF_000696795.3 Halyomorpha halys
AATAATAAGTGCAATGGCAAGGAAATCCGATATCTTCGTTATCACCTGACATTTCATTACATCGCTCCATCCAGAATGGTAAGTAAATTAGTGCTGTATAAAATGAAAGTATACCCGAACTTAGGAACGGCTTGAAGCAAGTAATAGACAATCCAATCAATGATTGTTATTAGGCAGAGCAGTACCAAAAAATTCTAAAAATCTTATTTATCATTTTATATAGTTCATATTCCATAATATTATAGGTATATATGCTGGAATTACTGTCTTAGACAAACAAAATCAATAAATAACTCAGTCAAGAAGCATAGGAATATTTTGCTCAAAATCCTAGTTATCTTGTCAAATTCTTGTCCCCAATCCATTAATTTGTAACTTCATACAAATGATACCCATATTGTCCTTAAGAACAAGAATTCAAGAACGAGGTAGTTAACTTTTATTTCTCGGTCAAGGACATCTGGTTTGATCGACTCTCGGGGTTATTCTCACCCATAGGCGTAGGCAGAGGGGGACAACCGCGGCTCCCCCCTAGATTTTTGGGGCCTTCGGAAAAAAAAGTAAATAATATAGTAGACTTATTTAATAGATGATTTATTTCTGGAAACATGCTATAATTAGTAAGGCAACATTGTTGATTTGACATCTTCACGGATGATGATCGTCAAACAATCACAACCATACTTTTAAAGGGACAAGATGGATATATGTCGATTCAAGAATAAATTCTGTAAAAAAATGGCGATTCAATATCTTGAGTCTTTTGAACCACTCTATAGTTTTGAAAAAAAAAGAAAGGTGAAATTAGAATGCCAAAATTTGAAAGGCTGATAGAAAAGCAGAAAAGATTTATTTATTATAAAGTATCATTCATTTCGTTCAATGAATTACTATTAAATTTCACTAAATGTACAGAACGGATTCCGAAAACATTTTTATAATTTTCCATTATTCCAAATATTACTTCATTTTTCTTTCTCTTGAACTCATTAATTTTATAAAATCGTTCCAAATATTCTGAAACCTGCAATTTCATACATTATATAAGTGTTCAAACTTTACATAATTCCAAAAAATACAATTTTGATTATATAATAGCTATTTCTTGTTTTTAATTCAAAACGATCCTTTCTAATTATTATGTATTAGTTTTGGGTCGGGATCTAATTAATTCACCCTTATTCCCTAAATTCACTTCAATTAACACGTCCCTACTTTGCTTGGCATATCTCATAAAAAAAAAAATTTAAAAAAAATGCTTTTATATTGATTTGGATGAATTCCTCTAGTATGATTGTTACTAAGTATACACTGTCTATGGCACCATCTGTAGAATATAATAGATTTGTATTTGTGTTTTGTGGCCAAATACAAAATCAAAATATAATTAATAAATGTATCATCGTTATCTTTTTTTTAATTAATATTTTTTGGATTATTTTACTTAATAACACAATTATTTATATGTAAAAATAAGCAATAATCAATATTTGAATTCATTCTGTCCTTATGATAATTTTATATTTTATTTTTTTGAGAATTGGCTAACGCAAATTACAAACTACTAACTACCGAGATTCGTGACCAAATATGGTTCTACAGAATATGATACAAATATGAATCTGTTACTGTAGCCATGAGTCACCCCTGTGGGCATGGGAGTCCTACCGGGGCACGCTCAGCCTGTATAAAGTGGATAAACAGAATTAGAAAAAAATCTAGGGGTTGAGCGTGATTTTGAACAAATCAACTCCATTTAATACCAATATGTAATACAGATTTTAATTTTTGAAACATTTACCCGTTCTTATGTTAATTGGCAACGTTAACATGAAATTTTCATATTTCTTTTCTTCGTTTATATTATATTATTACTTATTTTTTCTCACGAATAATTTCAATAACTATAGAATTTTCTTAGTTTTATCTTTTTATATTAGATTATTATTTATTTAAATACAAAAGTAATTTGCACTTACACTAAGTAGAAAGTTTCTAAAAAAATTATTATACTATAAAGGAAAATTAATTTTTATTTGAATAACACATATGCAAACAAAAATTTGATTAGATAATTTTTATATTTCTTAATAAACTGAATCTCAATATAAACTCCGTTTTCTTCGACCACGTATGGGTTTTTAGTAAATTCACAAGATATATAATGTCAGCTCTCAAGCACAAAATTATGAAACATTTTCATACCTCATACGGCACTCAACTGATCAACTTCAATTTTTTATGGGATTAAAAGGACATAAAAATATAGCAAAGGACAAAAATCGAACTCTTCAATTTTAGATAAAATCCCGTGTACTTATAATCAGTTAAATGAATTTTAGTGATCAGAGGTTCATTGCCTCTAAATCAAGAACATGTACATTTTTATCAGAAAAGGAGAAAAACCATCTATGAAAGAACAATTGATTTGGTCAAGATATGCACGAGTAATAAAGGGTTCTTAAAGGTCACTAGAGTAAATCAAAACAGAAAATTGTATAACGATATACACAATAGATTGTATAATAACAGGTCGAATCATCGCCTAGAAGATTTATTTTAGACAGTGTATTATTCATAGTGTTCACAATTCATAATGTTCTCCTAACCTCATTGCTTTAAAGTTTCATAAAAATCATCCATAGATTACGAAATATTATAAAAATAAATTTATAGATGAAATGCAATTTTTTAAAAAAAAATCTACAAAAAAAAAACTGGTGAATGAAACAAAATCCTAAAATGTTTCTTTACTGATCCAACGTCATCACTAAACAAACATTTGTTGACAAGGGATAAACACTAATAATAGTGATAATTCACTCAAATTATTGGATACAACAACCTCAGAAGAGATTATTAATGGGAGAAAGCGGCATGCCAATAAAACTAATGAATAAAATATTACATAATATACAGGTATATTTTTGGAAGGAATAAATTAAATTCACTGTTCTTTCACCAGACCAGTTAATTGGAAGTTCCAGTTTCAATCATTCAAGGTTCTCAATACGAGCGGCAATGAGTCGAACAAACGGATCCAAATGTTTGTTTAATTAAAAGCAACCAATAATCATTAATGTATTTTTATTTTTTGGAGAATATATCTCCAAAAAATAAAGTTCCAGTATTTTTCTACATATTTCCTTATAATCGGCTCCTACCTCACTGATAGAACCTTTAAAGTAAATCATAAACTAGCTTACTCATCTCTCTTTTCACAGTCTGCCGGTGTTCCTCAAGGTAGTATCTTAGGTCCCATTCTTTATACGGTTTATACACCTGACATCCTAACCCACAGTCCTAACAACATACGCTGATGACACATTTATACTGCCTGTAAACAACGACCCAACTAATGCATCACAAACACTACAGGCACAAATAATATCTATTGATGAATGGTGTCAAGACTGGAGAATGAAAATAAATCCTAACAAATCCGGTCAGATCACCTTTACTCTCCGTCGTAAACCTCTGCCCTCCTGTCCTACAGTATCCTTACTAAATACTCCACTAACGCCTGTTGAACAGATTCGATACTTAGAACTCCATCTTGACAAGAGACTTACTTGGAATCCACACACAAGACTGAAACTACAAGAAACTGCTCGTAGATTCCGATTGCTACAAAACTTACTTGACAAACGTTCTAAACTTCCTTCCCAAGATTTTCAAGTGTATATGAAACATACAACATATTTACTTATTGTACTATTTTGTACAGTTGTAAATTACATTAAACAAATAAAAACTAAAAAAAAACATTTTTTTTATGACTAACAGGTTACCGATTAGACGATTATAAATGGTAACGTTACCCGAGGAACGCCGGGAGTTCTTGTATCATTAATTTTTCTTATTTTTCATAATATGAAGATGGTCAGGGTTACGGTCAGAAAAGAACAAAATAGTTTTCAACTATTTATTGTCCGACGTTTCGTCCCATTTTGTAAGGCTTCATCAACAGCCTTGTTGAAGACGATAGGTAAAACAGATAAAAAAATATGGGAATGTGAAGAATATGAAATGTAGACAATTTTTCATCTTTATTTTAGGATATAATTATCTTTTGGCGTAAAAAAATTAGTTTGCAAGTTATGAACTATCATGCTCTCTCCCTCCATGTAATTATTTCTTACAAACAAAATTAAGAGGACTTTAGAGGAAGCTATTCGGAAAATTTGGTGTGCCATATACTTTTAAAATTTGGTATATGGCACAGCTTGACTATTTCGATGAAGATGAGTTCAAGGTCATATGAAAAACCATTTAACATGATATGACGAGTTTTAACAAATTTAGAGCCATGATATGAAGTGTCAGTTCCAATTAGTCGATTTTAACAACGAAGTTCTTAATAAGTCTTTCAGTTTTGAACAGCTTTCTCTTTTTGAGCTAAACTGGCGATCCAATATACACAGACTATTTTGCGAGACTTGTTTATTTCGGATGTGAAAGTAATAATAATAATAAAAAAATTAATAGCATTTTTAATATAGAAAATAAAAAAGAATTTTATGGGTTGTAAGAACATTGCATTGATATAACCTATGGCTCAAAGCTTATATGATCTTTGAAATGACTATCATACATAAAACATTAGGTGCGGTACAAGAGAGAGGATGATTTCTACTTCAGGCTCATGATTTGTTTTTCCTCTTAAGATGTTATAAAAATATAAATAAACAGATTCTTGTCCAAAACTAAATTTTTACAGAGAATTTTATAAAAAAAAAAAAATTATATTACAAAATTTAATTTTTAAGTTACGAATGGTAGAATCTACTTTAAAAAGAAATACTGGAGAAAGTAGTAGGTCCAGCTAAATTAACTATACCGGAACTGACTGACCTAAGACCTCAAGTCATGACGGTGTCGTATATTTTGTCCAGCTCCACACAAATGAAATTTTGTTTTTAGGAATAAAGGAATGTGTGATATTGCGAAGTTTCACCATATTGAAATTACTGTGGGGTTGATATAGTGTTGGATGCGACTTGGTAGGCTAACAAACAATTTACTTCGTTTCCATATTTTATAACAAAAAAATACTTTTTAAACATTTACATTATACCTCTGTAATTTTGGAATAAAAAAAAGGAATATAAAAAAGGCAAAAATTAAGCACGTACACTTATTTACTAAATCTTGTTTGGACATGTGCTCTACAAATTTATAAAAAAGCTAAACAGGCTCATGGGAAACGAGTACAATCTTTACAATCTAAAACACTATGACTTATTACCAAGGCACTATAGTACGTAAATCAGTATTTTGCAGACTCACTGTTCCAAGTTCCAATGGTCACTGAATACATTCGAACTTGTCGTAAACGTTTTCATGATAAATTACTGGGACACCAAAACACACATATGGGGCAAATGGCCATGACTCTCATGACTAAAAAGAACGAGGATGAGGGATCTGTTAATATGAGAAAGTAAGAAAATTCAGAGAAGGGGACCTTTCCTTCCTAATGCTTTAAATGCAATTTAATTAATTAATCTAACAGTCAGCCAATCTTGTGAATGTCAATTTTTTATTTGTCAGGTACGGATATAAATAGAAAGAGAAAAAGGAAAACAGCGGACGCAAGCTGAATTTTATATTTGTTTCGAATGTTATTAAAACATATGTCTTTTAAAATGTCGGCGGAACATGTTCCAACTAGCATCTGAAATATTGACGGAGGATACTTTTTAAAAATACGATTAGTTTTAATTACAATTTGTTGAGACGTAAAACTACTTTTTTTTTTTTTTAAAACTTAGAATAGCTCTTTTACTGGAACCATTTTTACGGCTTATAGCTCATATGCAAAAAATTAAAAAAAAAAAAAAAAAGATGTTCTTTATGGACGGAGTGAATTTTGAGTACAAAAAAAGGGATTGAATTTTTATTTAAATGTTTATTAAAATTTCATCGAAATTTTGAGAAAGCAATGGAATGGATTGAATACAAATTTGCTTCAGAATTAAGCAAGAAGTTTATACTTACTGGTTACTTTTATAATTACTCCCAAAAACATGGCCTAAAAATCGGGATTCAAAGCCGATAAATACATTCGGCTCTGGCATTATTAGTTCAATTAAAATTTTTTAATTTGTTTAATCATATTTCTTATTCTATTTTATATTCGTTTTCCGAATATGCATTTTGTATGTCTCACGTATCCAACGAATTAGATAAGAATGGAAGCATTTAAAAACCTATTTACAAAAATAATTAATGAATATTCTTAAAGAAACAATAATGAAGATTTACCATAAAATAATATACATATGGAACTATTGGCGACATCGATTTTTTTAAATTAACATTTAATCCATGAAAAAATATTTTGACAGTTTTAAATTTGGTAGTGAATATTAATAAATATGTGTAAAGTATGGTTTACGATGTAATTAAATTAAATCTGTACCACTACAACCCATGAAGGGTTAAGAGTCATGTTGTAGAGGTTAGAAATTAGTAGTACAAAAGTGAGTATGATGAATTTAAAGTTATGGTACTTACGAAGCTGAATATAATGCTTTTAAATTTTTTTTACCATAACTTTTCGCTAGGATAACAAATATTGAAGTATAACGAACAAATGAAAATAAATATTTGTAAGAAATGAAAATTGTTCCATAAATACCATTAGCTATACTCTAGTCTATGAATAGATTGTGATTGTATGGAGTTATGGAATAACGGATTCGTCTCAGTATTGTTTTTGTAAAACGAAAGCTATCAAAGCCGAAGCATGCGAGAAAATGGGTAATGAACCTACAATAGTTGTTACAATAGCTCAATAAATTGCTCAAAGAACTTATTTTTGAATCTCTGATTCCATTTAATCTATATTATGTACTTAATTTTACAAGTTTTTTAACAGGCAGTATATTCTAATAATTTTCTAAGTTGTCTACCTTTAAAAATAAAATTCAGATATAACGAAATCATATTTTTTTCGGCAATTTTGTCGTAGATTTATTCATTAAAAAAACATTTAGAATTATAGGTTCATCTAATTTATATGAATTGTACAGATTGGTAACTAGCTAGACAATTCCCGCTTACAATTCCTACATTTTGAAAACGACATCTACAATTTGCGTTAAATTTGGAGGCAATTTGAATATTATTGTAAAATAGGTCCCAATTTCCGTGAACTAATTCCGCTTACTCACACAAAAACTTCTTTATGGATACACCTGCACCCTGGTACCTGGTACACACCTTTTAACAAAGGCTTTTCTTATGGATGTTATTATCAATAGACGAACTGATGTATGAAAATCTCTAAAATTTTGGTTGCTATACATGCGTTTATCTTTCATGAAACATTAGTTATTTAGAGGGCAGGGAAATATTTCTTTTAAGTATAACTATTTACAATAAATCATATTATGTTTCGAGTTTTATATAAAGCTTATGTAAAGTTGTGGATTGAGGAAATGATAAGTGTTACATATTTTAGACAATTCTGGGACACCATAACGGTGGCAAATATAGTTTAGCACAAGCTGTGGTTTGGTATTTAAATGCATCGTTATGACAGTAATGTAGGTATTGAATAAATGTAGGATTGGTGATAACACTGAACGGAAAAGGAATTCGCTAAGTTTTTACTGACAAATTTGGTAAGTAACATCTATTTCATAAGAGGCAATTTAAATATTTAAATAAACTGGATACATTTTAGCTAAAGAGTTTTTATTTGCCAAAAGTGGATAGAGTAACTTTTAATAGAAAACTTCTACAAATATTAGTAGGTATTTAATTATTTTTTATTATGTGTCGACGTCCTCATGAATGTAAGGCTTTTCTTTAAAATAATATCTAGCCGGTCTTTATTTGTGATCTCTTTTTTCGGTATTGGATCAACATTTAATGTTAGTCTTTTCCGCAATTTGGTATCATCAAACACCCATCACGGATAAACCAAAACGCCTTTCATGACAAGAATGTATTCAACCAATTCTTCCTCTTTCTGCATTGTAAACAATGAATTTTATACTGTAGAAACAAAAAATTAATGAGAAATATTGGTCAGAGATACTAGATACAAATCCAAATATTATTTATGATAGAT
>NW_027105042.1:0-3025 GCF_000696795.3 Halyomorpha halys
ATTAATAAAATGAAGTGATGAGAGAAGTGGAAAATAAAATGTATACATAGGTAATTGAACAAGTAGGTAAAATAACATAATTAAGGAAATAAAATAAAAATGAAATTATATAATGCAAAAAAGTACAAATATATTAGTTATTAATAATTTAAAAATTGAAATATGGAAAGAAAAATAAAGTTGAGAGAAAGAAAATTTATGTAACCATAATAATTGATAAAGAGACAAAATATAAATAAAGTTTAACAAAAGAACTGAATAGACGAAAAAAAAAATTATTTTGAAAACAACAATTATAATATATGATGAACATAATTTATAACGTGGGTAAGGAAAATGAGAAAAGAAGGAATGTATAGTCTAGCTGTCCATCATGGATAAGTGGATGCAAAATTTAATATAGTAATTTACTAACTACGTCAATTTTAATTGAAACTTTATAAAATGTAAATTGTATTTGTAAATATGTAATTGTAAATACGTAATTTTAATAGTTTGTAACTTTTTCACTTTGTAACTTTGTGAATATGTCAATGTTAATCTCTTAACTTTGTCTATTCAATGTAAATGGCCCTTGTATAGTTGAAACACTTAAATAAATAAATAACATAGTAAAATAAGGAAATATTTCTCCATTCGACATAGGTTTTTCCATTTAACACGCTACAACATGTTAAACTAATGATCATGAATACCCCTCTTGTATCCAAACAGATATGAAAATTTTCATGATCCTATAAGTTCGCGTTTTTCAATAAAACCTAATTAAAATAATTGTCCTAGCGGTATTGGAAAATACTACGTTTGTTGGAAGACCGTGTAAAAGAAAAAGAAAATGAAAAGTTGTTGTGAACGGAATCCAACGCCTAAAGGAATTTCCAATCTGCTTGAATTGGATATATATATATATATATATAAGAGGATATAGAGAAAATAAAAGATGAGGAAGCTATGCACTTAGTAGATATTTTTATTTGTAATAAAACTAATAGATAAACTTATATCTGGGGATGTACATCCGGGAATAACTCCTTTAGAGAAAATATTAAAATAAACTGTTTCGTCGAAAGTTCAACTAAATTAATTATATTAATGCATAGAAGCAAATAAGTTGCTGCTGCAGAAATAATAAAGAAATGAATAGAAAATATCGAACCAATGTATAAGGCAAAGAAAATTATATTTGGAGTATATTCCAAATATGAATCTCTTAAAAGAGTCAATAGCTGTTGTCACGTGACGGATTTACAATGTCACTAGCCTTAAATACGAGTAACACGCCTTCACATTGTTCTAGCTCCAATAACTTTGATCCAACTTAATTTATTTCCAAGCTCCACTTCTCAAGCCAATTTAGACCGTGTAGACGACTTAACAAGATTTATTCGGTGCTGGCCAGAACCCTGAGGAACATGTACACTCCCGACTAAAGGGATAAAAGAGAGATAGCCCCAGGGGACAGAAGACACAAGGGGGGGGGGTGACTGAGAGGAGATGAGCGGCTGATGGCAGCAGCGTGGAAATGACGCGCTCCGTCCATTTCCCGGGTGATTAGCTCTGCGGAAGTTGATATCCGGGGCTACTTCCCCTGCCTTAATATTCCCGTTCCTCGTTGCACCGTTGCGCCATATCGTCCGGTTTGTTCTCAACCCGTCCTATCATCACTTCTGCTGTTTAATTCCGTCCGCTCCCAGATATTTGTCTTGTGGTCACCAAAATTCAAATAAATAGAAACTATGATATGTACGAGGAGAAGATGATTGGCGGTGGGGTCAAAATGAAACAGAAATAATGGAAGATTATTGATTGACCGTGTGTATAGATGAATGGAATATGGTCCGGGTGCGGTTAAAAAAAACTCAAATAGTAAATAATTCTACTATTTTTATTGAGCCAACGTTTCGCCCCACGTTGCAGGGGGCTTCGTCAGAGCTAAAAAAGATACAAACACTTGACATAGTTACAAACAAGAAGAAACATAAGTGGAAAATAACAGGGGTATACAATGAAAAGTAAAATACAATAAGAAAAATTAAAGGTTGTAAATAGTAAATGAAAAGGGTAATAGTAAAATAAGATAAGAGATTCCTTACAGATAGATAAGAGATAAAATAAGAGAAGAAATATTAAAGAAAGTAAGAATTAAGAGATGAAAAAAGAAAAGAATAAAATCAAATGATGAGACAGAATTTATACTTGTTTTGATGGGAGTCAAATACAGAGTGAGCCGTTTTTATTGGGAGGAATGGGGATGGCAGTTAGCATGCCACAATAACAAAAATAATTTTAATGTAAACATAGTAAAAAAAAAGATTAAAATTAGGTAAACAATAAATGGTAATATACATAATAGAGGGGAAGAAGAGATTACAAAATTATAATAAAAAACTAATAAAAAAACAAACAAACGCTTAGATAGAAAAACAAAGGAAAAATAAAGTATAAAATAATGGGATAAAATATGTGTAAGTGATTAAGAAAGACAATATACCAAATGAGTGGGGATACAGAGAATGGTAAATTATAATAGAAAATTAATAATAAAGTAATTAATATAAGTACACTTAAGAAGGTAACACATGAATATAAATTAAAAGATAAGATACATGAATATAAATGAAACAGGAAGAATAGTAAATATAAAAATAATTAAATAAAAGGTGAGAATTTAGAGAAACAAGAATAAAAGATATGACAAGAAAGTGGGTTTCTGAAATGCAGAAAAAAATTAAAAGAAGTATTATGAGGGTTTTATTATGTTCAAAATGTGTCACAATTAACACGAATAAGTTAATGTACTTATTTAATTATGCCAACGTTTCGACTTCATCAGAGCTAAGAACAGAACAAGATAACAACCAATAAGTATAAAAAATAAAATAGAAGAAAGAAAATGTAAACAGAATGACATAAAGTGAATAATTTTACAGAATGGAATTAATAAAATGAAGTGATGAGAGAAGTGGAAAATAAAATGTATACATAGGTAATTGAACAAGTAGGTAAAATAACATAATTAAGGAAA
>NW_027105043.1:0-5104 GCF_000696795.3 Halyomorpha halys
TTCCAATAAACACAGTGTTTTCTTTAATTTAAATTTATCAAATATTTAAATTTATTAGTGATGTTTTATTTTTAGTTCTAAATAAAAAAAATATTTCGGAATTTAATGACTTATGAGGATACTTCTTTAATTTATATGAGGATCTGAAACTTGAAACAAAAAATTTGTAGAAACAGGTCCTAGTGACATTAATTATGTTGCTCTGCAATATGTAGTTACTTGGAATGACGGAAATATTTTAATAATATAGTTACGTTCCTGCGTCTGCTCTGGATATGGTACTATATGTCAATTTTTGGCAGAATTTGAAAAAATAAAATCTCAATTACGGGCTTGCAGTTATATATAAATAAGGTTGGTGTTATGAGGTTATATGTTGTAAAAGTTCACTGTCAAGGCGTTTTGCACATGTCGACACGGCAGTAAGATATCGCCCCAGCGTAATAGTTGGTATTACTACCAAGTATCAAGCAAATTTTGATGGTATAGCCGTACTGTCACGACAGCAAATATGATAGTTTACACAATCATAGTATCTGCCACAGCAATTATTATCTCCTTCACCGTAAAACCTGGGCTCCGCCTGATCTGGCTGGCCGTTCTTTGCGATGGCAGGAATCTAAACTTTAAGATTTCTAATGTTAACAATTTGGATTATACCACATTCATTCAAGATACACAATATGTCTGGTAGTATTTATTTGGTTATTTTTGCATCAGTAATATTGATTAACCTTACTAGATTAACTATCAATAGTGTGCAGTTAAGGAATGCAATGTTGTTCTAAATGATTTAGGGCATGAAAAGCAAGCAGCATGACTACCATTTTTTCATGTTAATTAATTTTCAAGGTAAATACTAATTATTTTATTGTATATACAATAAAATAATTAGTCTGATTAGATCGAGGAACAGTGGATTTTTTAGTTTAGTTATCTATTTCATTTGCTGTTAACAAGATTATTTATAAGTTCAAACGATCAATTGTGGTCAGTTATATAACTTATTTGTAATTATGTTAGAAAGTCCGGATAAAGGAGTAACTAGGCATTGATTAAGTGTACCTCGACGAATAGTGTCTGATTATTATCCTTTTTGATTTTACAATATACCTGTTACAAGGTGGGTTAAATTATATTGTACAGGATAGATCATCATCTGTATAAATTTAACTTCATAGATAATCTTGTGCTCGGTAGTTGTTTAGAAAGCACTGCTTCTTGAGTTCAGTAATTCAAGGAAGTGTTACGGTCAACATTCACGTTCAACCACCAAGTTTATTATACAAACCAATGAAAGTACTTCATAGATGTTGGTATACAATTTTTCTAGAGACTGGGTGTGGTCCAAACGGATCTCTGGACCCAGATTCGATTTACTGCTTACATACGAAAATAATATAACACAGCCAGAATGCAACCTTAGTGTATTGTACGCACCGAGCTACCATAATTCTTTTTAACATAAAAATAATTTTTTTTTTTATTTGCGCCATTCCCTAAATGAAAGTTCTTTCCCATGTAATTCTATGATATAGCTAGTGGTGTGAGCTATTTCAACGATAACATCTGAAACGTATTAGAAAAACATTTTACTCCTCTCACTTCTTAGTGATGGTTTGATGAACAAGAGAAAAGTTGTACTGATTTTAACCATCCGTCCCACATTAAATCGTCCCTCGGAGAAAATATTCTTGAAAACTTTAACAGCAGAAAGAAAGTATTGTCATTTTGTAAATCCATTTCAAAATGGTAGATAAATTAAATTAGTTTTATAAAAGCAACATTGCAGTATGGGCGGCCTGATCGCAAACATATAGTTGGGAATTGATTGCTCTTGCGAGGTTGCCTTTCAAGGAACATCATTTGATTCCGTACGTAGCGGATAATAGGGACCTCAGGTGGCCTCAGTTATCGAGACTTTCTTTCGTAAAATGTTACTGACATCTCATCGATGACCATGACACCAATTCTCTCCTCGACTGTAATCACAGAACACAAATCTAGGCTCGTGGCAGTTCGGTCTGCGGTTTGTTGGCTTATCGGTTTTCAGATCGTAATCGTTAGAAATTGTCTTAGGTGGTGAGTTCTTTTAGCTCACGCGTGCACAAAAGATTTCTCTTGATACGCCTTTATTTCATAAATGGTTCCTCCCGTACATGTTATTATGAAAGGACAAGTCTTGAACTAAAAATACAAATAATTATCTACCCTACAGAAACGGTACAATAGTAATACTTTTTTCGTATTTAAATAATATTTGTTGCCGATTTGGCCAGAACCAGATACCAATCCTTCCATAATTAACTTCCCAACCACCCAAACCAACTCGTTTCTAACCTGGCTTCTTCTTCACTACCTAATAATCCTCCTAGACGTCTGAAAAGAAAATGGCCCCGAGAACTCCTCCTTTAGAAATGTTTTTAGAGTTCTATCAATGGGTAGATTCTCCACATGTTTTTATCATGTCATAATATCACTTACAGCAAATTTACTTGATGTGTATATATGTTGCAGTTGTAAATATCAATAAATAAATTATTAAAAAAAAAAATTAAATACTAAATAAATGTTTAATTATTTATTTTTACTCTCTATTTCAGAGACGGTCCACCCTAAAATTGAGACTACACACGTTCACCTACTTACTGAAACACATTTTGACATATGCTTCACAAATATACGGAACAACCAAAAAAACTCACATTAACAAGCTTCAACATTTCAATGAAAAACCCTACGTCTGATTTCAAAATCTCCATGGTATGTCATTAACACAACACTGCACACAGACTTACACATTCCTACTTTTTTTTTTTTTTTTTTTTTTTATGACACCGCTTCCCGGTCATTTCTGACATACAGGGAGAGGTATTATCTTCAGGCTACCACCCTTATTATAAAGATAAGAATGTCAATTTAACAAATTAATACATTTTTATATTTTTGCCATACTTTTGCAGAAGAAAGATGTTAAGATTTTCCAAAGAGAAATAATATATTTCTATTTATATTAATTATAATACATTTATATATATATGTAAATAAGAAATTCGAGGTTTGGGTTATAATTATACAGACTTGGAGAGAAACATTGGTAGCACTTTAATAACATTTCTACATTATTAGGTCTCGAAGCTATCTTCATTTCAGGATTTTCAGAGGATGGTTAGGAGTGAAAGAGGAATCAAGGTTAGAAATTAGTGGGTTTGGGAGTTAATAATGGAAGAATTGATATCTGGTCCGGGCTAGATCGGTTAAATATGAAACACCAAGATATTTATGGATAATTTTATTTCTGACAAAGTAAGGAGCGATGAGAATTTTACAAAAGATTTTGGATTTTAAGAATTGAATAAGAGAGGAATTCGGATGTTTCATAGGTCCAGATAGGCCTTATTCGTGTGGAAGAGTCTTTTGTAATGGATTGGAAGTTTAGACCGATTGTCTAATAAGTGCTGTAATAGTCGAAATCCACGCGCAGTTTCCTGTCTTTTCAGTCTTGAGGATTTCAAGTTAGTCGTTTGTCCATATGTAGTCCAAGGTAGCGGATCTGTTCTACAGGAGAAAGAGCAACATTATTAAGGGTAACATAGAGCAGTCGGAGAAATATTATTAAAAGTACGTATCGGAAAACTGTAGAAATTGGAGGTAGCCAACTGAAAATTACATTTAGGAAATCAGTAAGGGAAAGTATTGCCCTAATAAGTAATGTAGAAATATATGTTCTGAGATGAGTGAGCGTTAATTTCAGCTCGAAGTAGCCAGGTGACAATTGTGGACAATGCGCATCGCAACAGATATTTGATGAAAATATTTTGAATGACGAAAGCAATTTTCATTTGACAACCCTAAAGTGACTTCTAAGAATTAAATTCTAAATATGAACACCAAACAGCGTACATTACGTCTTCAGTAATCTATGTTGTAATACCGAATGGAGGGAAACGAAACCATCTGAAGACGTGGAAGGCAACCATATCAGCCACAAGCTGTGGTTACTGTCACATTACATATCTGTGACGAAAAGCGTCACATTTTACAAAGCTGTGAGAGAAACCATAGCAAGTCAAGAACATCGAAAATGTCGCATATAACCAACCTATAGTTTTTCTTGGTGGAGTTAAAATAATTGCCTAATATTTCTTGCGACTTATATCAAAGTAAGATCGATTAATAATGCAATTGCATTATTAATCGATCATATTCTTCATCAAGAATATGATCGATTAATAATGCAATTGCATTATTAATCGATCATATTCTTCATCAAGAATATGATCGATTAATAATGCAATTGCATTATTAATCGATCATATTCTTCATCAAGAATATGATCGATTAATAATGCAATTTTTGAGATGTTGCTTCTTCTGGCAAAGGGATTTAGTAATTCAAAAAAAGAAATTCGAATTGAAGTAATTTTGAATAACGTTATATATCTGTTTAAATAAAATAAATTTTATTCAATTTTGGTGTCCAAATAATATATATTTCTTTATAAGTGCGACGTTTCGGCCATCCTCTAGGACAATCTATCACAGATGCCAATTGCAAACCGATCCTCAGAACAAAAAACAACATAGTTTTCCCATGGTGTGAAGCAGTGTTGCCATTAACAGTGGTGATTTATTCATAATCATAATTACAAATCTTTTAGGCTACAAATAAACAATTTTAACCACATATGAAATAAAACAAACCTTATTTTAAGTTTTTTATACAAAACAACTTATTTTCTACAACAAAATATTACTATGACTGTTATAAATGTTCCCCTTAAAGTTTATTAGCTCTCTAGCTGTTACATTTCTCTACTGATCTAGGTTATGATTTTTAATCAAGATTCAAACGGTCTAATGGAAAGCATAAATCTGCACCGCTAAAACATCGTAATGAAAATTAAAATTAATAATAACGTACAGTAGTATATTATTTTATTTATTTTTTCATACACATAGTTTGATTATGTTCATTTTCTTTTTCCTCCTATTTGTATATATTTTAAGAGAGATTTTATTTATTTATTTTTTAATTTATTTATTTATTTATTTTTATTCTTATTTTATTTTATTTTAGTATGAATGTGAACACTCATCACTAT
>NW_027105044.1:0-2824 GCF_000696795.3 Halyomorpha halys
TAAAAAATATAATTATATTAAATAAAACATGATTAATAAGGATAACTCGAGTAAATAAAAACTTAGCTCAAGAGATCTGTATAGTTTTGACTTTTTAAGTAGTTATATGATACATTTTTTATTAAATTGTTTATTTTTAATTTTATAAGTATAATTCTTGGTGAGCTACTTGGCAAGGTCTTATGAGAAAACAATATTTTTATTTTTCGTCTATATAAATAGGCTCATGAATTTATTTCCTGAATTTTTTTTCGGAATTATTTTCTCGGAGTCTTATTTTATTTGGAAAAGATAAATTTCTTCGATATGTTTATTGGTATATTTATTACATATTTATGATTATATACATGAATTAACTCAATCACCTGAAACGATAATGATGTTGTCAGCATGGTGTAAGAGTAGTCGAGAAGAATATAGAGCACCATGGATATAGTGATGGTGTCGTAGGCCAGATCCAGAAACCTGAAGTAGAAGTAAGGTTTCTCAAGCCAAGGTGTAGAAAATCCGCATCTCCTCTGCCATTTGAAGAGCTCTCTGTAACATTGTACATGAAAATATTATAATTATTCGCTATTGGTCAACATGATTTTTTATCTCATTTTTTGTTTACATTTACTTAACGTAATTCTAGCTATAAATATTGTTATATCTAATTATCTTACTGTAAACGAATTTGTAGCACTACCAGGTATGGCTTATTTTGCCGTCTTCAGCCGCTTCTGTTACCCATCTTTTCTAGATTTAGGTTTCTCTTCTTCCTTCCATTTCCCATTGCTCATTTTATATTTATCTGAGTTTAACTAAGCCGTTTTTACACAACTTCGTTGGAATCAAGAAATGTAATTCCACCGCTTCACAGTTTAACGAATAATAGACAAAAACATGCTTTTTAGCCTTCTCGTTACATTTAAAACTATTTCAGGATAACATCGAATTATTGCTAATAAATCAATTAACAATTTTTTACATAAATACAATCTGTCTGCACCTCTTCCGTTCGCTGACATTCCACGGGCTGGGCTCATTCTTTGAAGAAGACAGTAGTGTGCTGGCCCAACAATGGTTTTCCTCCCATATTCGAAGTTTTTGTAATTCGGGTAGTTCTCTCAGTTACTAGCTGAGAAAATCGCCCTCGATGAGGGCGCAGAGTACAGTTGTCTTCAGCAATCTGGCCTATTGTATAATTGCAGTATTTTAAACTAAGTGGCGCCCTCCAAATCCGTTTCTTAATAACGATATTTTCTAGTTGAAGTTAAAGTACTTCGATTAAGCGATCCCAAGAAAAACAAAGGAAATACCTCTTTTTACAAATGCTAGTAATTGACGTAAAACCAAAATTCTCTATTTATTTTTTCAGTACAAATTTTACTTAATGTATAATGTATTGTGGACGATTTAATTTTCTTAAGAAATTTATTTTTTTTTTACTTTTGTAGAAAAGATGTTATGACCATCATAATATAAATCAGACCAAGAGCTTTATGGAGATTTTGTATAGGACCTTATGTAATGCAATTGATAGAATTGATTAATATAGTTCGTAGAAAACAAAATTAATATATGTTGCTACATACTGTGATGGAGAATTTAGAAAGAGAAAAATACTCACTTATTTTTAAAAAATAACAAATTACAGATAAAATAATCTTTAATAGCTGGAAGAGCTTGCCAAATCAAACGAGGTTGAAAAAGTTTCTATCGGGCCCTTTCTAGTATTTTTTTGCTCAACAGTTATGTGATCAAGCTTTATCAAATATTACATTAACGAACATTAATGAAAAATTAATGGAGAATCCAAATATCCGTTGAGAAATTAGATCTTATAAAACTTTATAAGGAAATACAAGCATATTGTTCTCATTGCATTTGAATTATGTATGAATTTTTTATTTACATCAATATATAGATAATAGTTTATTATTTAATTTAAAAAATACATTACGATGTAATGTTGGTACTTATAATTTTTCTCGAAGCCTTTTAATGCTGAAATTGGTTCCTCAGCTCTTCAAGCTTCCCGACCACTGAACATGAATAAACCAAGAAGTTAGTTAAAGTATTCAAAATGAATAAGCTCGAAAGGTAAATTAAAAAACAACATAAAGTAGGGGAGGAAATTTCTGACATACGTATAGCTCGAAGCGTTCGTTCCAGTAAATACTATACAAAATACTAAAAAGTAAAATATTTAATTTTTCCTTAAAATGGTATAATCTATTTTAACTAAAGATTGCATTTTCGTAAAATTGCATCTTTTTTCCCATACTTTCAAATTCCGTCAAACCTCGAAATAACTTTGAATAATGGAAAAAAAAAATTAATAACACTAATTTTATTTAGCACGTTTAACTCTTTTTAGGCTAAACTTTGATTTTTCTTACATAAAATTTAAAGATTAAACTGGATATATAGTTTTATTTACATGTAGGTTTATGTGTGGCAGTATTTATTCATTTGAATTTCATTTTATTACTTCTATCCTATTTTAATTTATGTTTTAAATTCACTGAATTTTGGGGTAAAGCAATGAATTAATAACATATGGAGAGTAGAATTGAACCCCCCCCCAAAAAAAAAGAACAAGTAAACATAAGTTTTTTTTTTTTTTTTACTTTATTAAGTTTATTCACAACTGTAAAAGTATTTTTACAACCAGCGAATGAGATGTAGAGAGAGAGAGAGAGAAAAAAAAAAGAAAAAGAAAAATGAAAAACAAAAAAAAAAAGTCATGAAGGCATGAAGGTTAAGGTCATCCAATGATGCCTCTCCATTAAAATTGAAATTTAAAAATCAATTTAAGAGGTCCCTATTCCAGCTCCTT
>NW_027105044.1:5726-9233 GCF_000696795.3 Halyomorpha halys
CTGGAGGTTGACGGGTTTGAGCTCTGATGTTTCTTAGTTCCTTGAAGATCTTGCAACCTCTGTAGTTCGCTGGGTGAGAGCCATCACAGTTGGCGCATTTTGCCGGAGTGTTGCGGGGTTTTCCACACTCACCTGATACGTGGTTTTCCCCACATCTGACACAGCGATAAGGATGACGGCAATAAGTCTTGGTATGGCCAAGTGCTTGACATCGAGTAAACATAAGTTAAGAATGTTCTTGAAATAGTATTAACCTACTTCGGGTGACTATGAAAACATCTGATTTGTTGTGACTGATAGAATTTTTTTATTTATTTATGTTATTATATTATCTATGTGTATTCTTTTAAATAAAAATTAAATACAAACTCAATTGGTGCTATAAATATGTATATTGATTCTACGCATTTTTAACCAAACATTTTAAAGTTTTTCTTCATTGATTTATTGTTTATTAGTTTTTTGGCTAATGGAATATTCGTTTGTCAATACATAATTAAAAATCCATGCTGAAGAATATGTTTTGAGAAATTAAATATAAAATTTTGATACATTTTTTTCTAAACGTAAAATTGAGTTAGTCTTAAGAAAATGAAAAATTGTATTCCAGTCTTCATAATTGGAACATAGAATCATTTAATACTATTATCTTCTTCACAAATTTCCAATTATAGGCAAAAGTTTAGGTTTTTAATCAGATCAATTTAGTTTTTTATCTATTTTCGTATAAATTTAGAAAACGCTTTACATGATTAATTTGATTTAAACGAGGTTAACTAAACGTTCCGTTTAATTATATTATAAAGTTTCTCATTATTGCTAAATTTGGTGTTTTGTACACATTCTGAGTTTTTCATGGCACAATAATCCGGTCTCTAATTATAATTCTTTGAAATTTATGTTTAGAACAAAATCATTTTCAAGCTTTTTCTTTTAATATCTGGCAATAAATATTTATTGATTAGTTTTTTTATGTGTGAAATATCTCGAATTTGATGAAAAGAATACCTGGGGCGTTTTCTTGATTTATCCTCAAGGCGTCTTCAAACTTCAGCATAGTTTTCGCGTAACAAATATATGTCGTCAAAGCTCACATATATTTGATTCTATTACGTATATACTAGATTGTTAAAATTTTAGTTGATAATATTAATATTATTTTGATGGTTCAACATGGTACAAATTTCAGTTTTTACGATGTTAGTAGCTGTAATAACTAAATTACTGTCACGGTGTACCGTAGTACCGTAGGAGTAGTTACGCTGCTCTGGAAGTTCGAAGATATAAGGAGAACTATGGGGTTGGATGATATGACATTAGAAGAAATAAATAAAATACATGCGATGGTGGTCAGAGATAAACCAATCCAACTCAATGTTTTATTCTGAAATAGGGGTTAGTCATGTAGGAATATGGGTGGCATTTTACTATGTGGCATTTTTGGAAAAATACAGATTTTCCCTTTTATATTCTCTTTTAAACTATAAATGAAACCAATTAATTAAATGTTTCTTAGTTCTATATGTTTGTAACATATCAGCTTCAACCACGCATATCTTCTACTAATCGAAGTTTCGATTAATATTCCGTTAACATTTTAAAAATATTATTTAAACAAAAACTATTTACACTTCTGAAATTAGAAAAAAAGAATGAACAAAACTTCAACGCGACTTATGTATTTCTGATGTTTTTCCTATACTCAAAAGCACAATTTGATAGCTGAATGTTGGAAGTATCAATGAATAACATTGTGGTATAAAAAATAAAGTGTTACAAACTAATTAAAAAAATAATTTATATATAATATAAGGCGTGAAAAAGCAAAAGTGGATGAATAAGAAAATTGAAATTTCTTAAGGAAGAGCAAAGGAACGTATAGTGTAAGTAGGTTTATTTGCTTCTAAACTCAACCAAATTAAACTTTGAACCTGAAATTAGATTAGACTTTGTACGTTGTGATGCTTAAGCATGGATTTTAGAATAGGAATTATCCCCGAATTTTGTATATTTTTGGATCCCATGAATTTAACACTTTTGCATTACCATGCTTCATATAATCTTTATTATTGGAAATTGTTAATGAATCAATCCTATGCTTTAATAATTTAATGTTCGTATGTGTTGTTGTTTGTTATTTTAATTCAACAATAATTTAAAAATAACATACTGAAACATTACATTATAACTGACTAAATTAACTACTTATACATTGAAGTATTAAATGTAATCCTTAGCTATACCCGTATTGGTCGACGTATCTTGGTGGTTCCATGGATGTAGTTGATCTATCGAGTGCCAAGTGCTGAAGGAGCTAGCTCCATGGACCCTCTGGAAATTATAGACCATGGTCTATGGAATAATAAATGATAAATCCACGCCTCCAATCCAAATTGTAGGGTTGTACAAGAGTCATACTGAAATGTTAATGATTTCCTGTGCCTTCTTCGCTTATGACTCATTTTCATCCTCCATAATGGATGTTATGAACTGTTAATTATTTGGTCTCTGGTCGGGTAGCCGATCGTCCATTTTTTTTCCTGGATCGCCTCATTGTCGCCATTGATCTTATAATTATAATAGGATTTGTCTATTGGATGATTAAATGCCCTCTGGGGATGAAGTAAGGTATTGTTGTTAAGAAGTAAGCTTGAATTTAATGTCTATGGAAGATTAATTATTATCGAATGAGGTTAACTCTTTTAGAGGTGCGTATGCGAAGATAACACGCCGAATTCCATGACCATGATTTTCTAGGGTTTGAAAAAAGGCTCATAAAAACCAAACAAAAACTAATATTTACATAATTAAAAAAAAGTGTATTAAGGACGAAATGGAGAATAAATCAATGACACTATTTTTCATATATTCATTGAAGGTTATATCAATAACAAAGATATTAATGTCATGATCATAAATAAAATAAAAATTGAGTTCTTTCCTACAAAAACGTATTAGCATATATGAAAAGTCATCTTTTCATCATAACTTTATAAAGACCATTTATCTCATCATATAACCGTATATCTCATAAAGTATATGTTTTGCAATATATTTTGTAGCGAAATAATTCATATTGCATAACAAAAATAAACAATAACACCAAAGTACGCGGCAAGCACCGGGCAGCTTATCTCTTCAGAAACAACGTTTTTTTCCAATCGTTGTTGAAAAAATTTCAATTAATGAAATTTGAACATTTATAATGTATTTTAAATTTATTTTGATATTGAATAAATATATCTCAGGAATCCTTAGAAGTACAGATGTCTGTTAGCAATGAAATTAACGCTAGTTTAATGTATTATAGAGTAGTATATAACACTTATCTTCGTAGGAGTAGTAGTTTTCATGATATTTGACAAAATATACTCACAAGATGTTGATTTATAGTTATTGGAAACTTTTTATTTATGAAAAAATATATCTCAGGAATCCTTAAAAGTACAGATGTCTGTAAGCAATGAAATTAACGCTAGTTTAATGTATTATAGAGTAGTATATAAC